>NC_081414.1:402712906-402957906 GCF_030272615.1 Cryptomeria japonica
CTTATGGCTATTGAGTTACCTCTAAATCTCTAGTTGGTGGTTCTCCTGTGAAGAGCTTTCTCTACAAGTATATTATAATCTATTATTGATTTCTGAATAATATATTGGGCGGCTTTTGGAGTGTGGGATTGTTTTTTCATGAAAGGGTTTCCTCATGTAAATCACTATGTTGTGGTATACATGCTATTAAGTCTATTTTTGTTAAGTTTTTGTAACTGTTTTAATGATCTGTAAAAATTTTTACATTACCCTCCTCTCAAGGTTAGTGTAAGAAGTTGTTCTGCTACTTAAATTCCTTACAAAACTTGCTCCCTAAGGTTAGGAAAAGGTTGGCCAAATGGGTTCATGTCAACATTTGGTGTCTTTAGTGAGGAAATGGTTTGGGAAGCAAGTTCACAAGCCTCAACACAACGTCTTCATCAACATTCTCTCGCAAAATGGTTCATTTTAGTTTTAGTTGAGGGTTGTAAGGTTGAGAATCAATGGACATAGGCTTATTTTCTTCCTTTAGAGGAGGGATGGGAGAAGCCCTACTAGGTTGAGAAATAGGAGATGGCAAGAACTTTCCCTTGTAAGACATAGGAAGAGAGACTGTGACATATATGGGAGGAATAAAAGGTGTAAGAAGGATACCAAGTCCATCATGAGGAGGAGGAATAGTTCTAGGTTCTCTAAGCTTACTCAAAGATATGATCATCTCATTCTTCCACTTTTGATAAGATAGAAAAAGGTGTCACTTTGAGGCTTAAGAGGCTCAAGTTGTTTAGGCCAAAAGTAATCAAGGGATAAATTTCCACACTTCGCCATGGGTTGGTAAAGGCTATGATATTTTTTTATGGTAATATCATAATTAGATAATTTTAAACATTTATGAGTGGTAGAAGGGATAGCTTTCATAGAACAAAGCCAAGGATGTCCCAACTTCACGTGAAATTGATTTGGTGTAGGAATGATATCAAAAGTCACATCTAAGAAATTAGTACCAACCTCGACTGGAAGAGTAATAGATCTAATAATAGGGCAAGAGAAACCATTATAAACCTTGACCATAACATCAAATTTATCATATGATACTTGATGCAATTGTAAAATGGAAAGGTATTCTTCAATGATCACATTCACCATACACACTGGATCAATGAGCGCTCCTCATGAGAGTTTGTCTTTGATCTTTGTAGTGATATATAATGGGCCATCAGGTGCAACAACAGTCTCACTAGGATCAAAGATAATGCATAGGTTCTTAGGAGGTGTAGGTTTAACAACAATATTCACAATATTATTAGAATCCACACCAAGGTCATTGGGAGAGAAGACAAGAGACTTTGACTCAACAACCTTAGTAGAGTGAGAAGGTAAAGGATTGGTGAAGATTTGGAGATTTTGATTAGGAGGTACTATGGATTTGTTTCCTTTGTCATTCACACTAGCTACAAAAATAGTATTATTATTAATGAAGCCTTGAGTCTTACTCCTCAAAGTATAACACTTCTCAGTATCATGGCCAGGTTGATAATGATATTAAGAAAAGGCTTTGGGATCATGATAGGGTGGTAGTGGTTTAGAAGAGTCAATTGGTCTAATGGAAGGAATTTTCAACACATTAGCATTTATCAATCTTGACATTATACTATGAAAAGACTGGGAAAGAGGAATTAATTCTTTTCTAAAGTATTTGGATAAAGGAGATCACACCTGAAGTCGTGGTGGCCACTTGAGTATTGATGTTGTCATTTCTCTTGATGTATCCTTTGTTAGGTTTAAACTTCACAAAATATTGTTGATCACTCTCATTCTTATCAAGCAGAGCCATTGAAGGGGATGATTCAAATTGACTCACTTAAAGCTGATAGTTATGAAGCACTACACACAATTGTGTAAAATAAGTAAACTCAGAAAATAAAAGCTTATCTCTAATGGGTTTTTTGTAAATTAGCAATAAAAATTCTTTGAACATTATGATCAGGCATGAGATAAGCAATTTTAGAATATGAATTTTTATATTTACCAATAAAATTAGTCACTTTTTATTTAACTCCTTGCTTACAATGAATCAAATTAGTCAAAGTAATCTTAGAAGCAATATTATTTTGAAATTGTTGGATAAAAGCATTAGCCAGTTGTTGAAAAGAAGTTGATAGAATAAGGAGAAAAAGAACTATACCATTTCAAATCTTTATCCCTAAGGGTTCTAGTAAACAACCCATTCATGGGCCTTGCCGAGTCAATCTGGTGGAGCAATAGAGAAGTGAAGTGAAATGGGTGGCTCCTCAATAGGGTTGGTATAAAGTAAACTTTGATGGAGCTTCAAAGGGTAATCTGGCAATTTTAGGGACAGGATTTGTAACAAGAGATTGGTTGGGAATTATTTTGGTGATCGGACCACCAAAATTATCAATGCGTTAGAACAATGAGGCTGAGGAAAAAGTGGCCATGTTGGCCATTCATTGGGGTAGAAAATTGGGTATTCAAAATCTGCATTTAGAAGGTGATTCCCAAATAATTATTAAAGCAATCATTAAAGGGTAGGCTCAAGCTTGGCATCTCAACAAAAAAAATTTACCATTGCAAATAATTTTTAAATATTTAATAATTATTGCATTTCCCATGTGCAGAGGGAGGGGAATGAGGTGGTGGATGTACTTTCAAAGTGGGCGCTTTCATTTTCTAAAGAGGATGAAGTTCATATTGAGGATTTCATAAATCTCATGACTGATGAAGTGGACAGGGGTGTACAATACTGTAATTAATCACAATTATTATTCTGCAAGGTTGAAGGTGTAGGAAAAGTTGAAGTTTGTATTATTTAAAGGTGATGGGATTCATTTTTGTTTTGTCTTGGGGTTGTTGGTAAAAAGGTTTTAGTGAGGATAGAGGCCACCTTTATGTTTTATACGTCAAAGCAACAACTAGCATTTGTAGGCGATGTCTCTGATAAGCAGATTAAAAGTATCTTCATGTATGGGGATGAGGCATTTGTGCAGATAACGGAAACTCTTTTGAGTGAGTGTTTTCTGAGGACAATGCATAAATATAAAATGAATGTTGATGTAGTCATCATGGTTCTAGCTGGGGGGCTCGAATTGGGAGAGGATGAAGAAACCATTCTGCAGGATTTGAGGGGTTGTGTGGAGGATGAGTGGCTATGTGGACTAAAGAAACTTTTAGAAATGGTCATATCAAGTGTAATGTTTGGTGTAGGGGAGGGCCTTGACATTGATGGGGTGCATGAGCTGTGGTAATTGGTTCCATGTATACATTGGTTGTTCGAGGTTAATTGGGATGAGTGGCGTGCATAAGTTGTTAGCAATAAAGAGGAGGAAAACTGAGAAGGCGAGGGGGGTGAATCAGATTTCACTGGATCTACAAACTTAATCACAAATATAGATCTGATAAACTGTAGCAATAGCAAAGATAATAAAATTGAAAGCACAACTCACAACACCGTGATTTTGATGTGGAAAGCCTGGTTAAGGGAAAAATTACGATGGGAACCTACCTATAGTAAGATGATACTCTATAGTAGTATGTGAAAATATTATAATGGGGAATGCACATGCATTCAAACACACTTCCTAGAGCTCACTGCTCAAATACAATGGCCCAAAAGGCTACAACCCTTAGGGAAGTCTCACTGACTTACAACAAGATTTGGACTACAATCCAGAAGAAATGAACTGAAAGAATAGCATCTCCAAATGCCTAATTACAGTTCAGGTTAAGCACAGATGTCTGCTCAGCAACACCAATCTCTCCTCAACTACAATACTTAAAGATGAATCCTTGTTCACACATAAAGTACTCTTTGATAATGCAGACACAACCATGATACCTAAATTACATGAATATATCACCTATTTATACAATTCATCAACCTTTATAACAAGGCCGACTAAATCCTCAACTCACAAATACAAAATTACATCTCAGGATACAAAGCTCGACCACAGGACCGATATATTGATTTACATGACATAACATAGACCTAATTCAAATTCCCAAATACTTAACTCCACCATAAATCATTCCAAGATCAACCACAACACGCTACACCACCAGGAAAATGCATAACACGAAAATCATCACCGGTTGATAAAAACCATCAAAAACTCATACAATGATCAATGTGGATCACCAAAAAAATAGAACAAGCCTAGGAAACACTAGCAAGCACATTAGAAACATCATAAACAACTGCACCAACACCACTTGTCAAATCTTCATTTGTCAATGTCTGAAAGCTCGAGAACACAACCAATCAACAACTGTCACAAAGAAAGATAACTTGCAGAGCACCAAATCATGAACCATCTGAAATGAAGATACACAAGACCATCCCAAAATACCAACACAAGATCTGATCACACCAGAATATACCAAAGGAAATACCAAACTCTGCAAAGCACCAAAACTGCAAAACTAGATCATAAGATCTTCCCAATTTGCAATCAGCGAAGCAAATCACAGGAATATGTTGGCATCAATGACAACAACATATCCTAGCAACACCAATGATTAAAAATATCCAGTAATCTCCCCCTTTGGCATTGATGGTAACATATGAATGTGAAAAACAATCAATGCAAAGAAAGAAGATATCTCCGGCAAACTCCCCCTAAGATCAAGACATATAAAGCAGTTTTTCACATGATATCTCTCCTTCTTTGACAAAAATGCCAAAGATCTTAGAACAAATAACCAAATCATGATTCTCTCTCCCGTGACACACAACCAAGTCAACGGACTACTCCACCAAAGGAGAAACACCATCTCATCAATCCAGATAAAAGGATAAGGCTCTAAAGTCCACCAGATTGATGCAACTCAATGCATCTAGTTCTCAACAGGAGGGGTAGATACCCCTAAATTGTCTCTCAAATAGATAAATTTATCTGCAGGCAACGGCTTAGTGAAAATATCAGCAATTTGTTCCTTTGTAGATGCATACTCCAGCTTCACCTTCTCTTCACTGACTTGCTCTCTCAAGTAATGATATTTGATTGACACATGCTTAGTCTTTGAATGTTGCATCAGATTCTTTGACATGTTAATAGCACTGGAATTATCAGAGTATATGATAGTAGGCTCATCATAGATAATTTTGATATCTTTCAACATTTTCTTCATCCAAACTACTTGAGTGCAATTACTACCATCAATAATGTACTCAACTTCAACAGTAGATAAGGACATTGAATCTTGTTTCTTACTAGCACATGAAACCAACTTCTTTCCCAAAAAGAATTCTCCACCGATAGTTCTCTTTTGGTCATCTACATCACCAACCCAATTAGCATCCGTGTAAGCACATAGCATGAAATCATCATTCCTCAGATACCACAAACCACAATCCATAGTCCCCTTCAGGTATCTAAATATCCTCTTAACAACAGTGACATGATTCTCTTTCAGATCTAATTGATATCTAGAAACCATGCACACAACATGCATAATGTTTGGTCTAGTCTGAGTAAGATATAGTAGTCCACCAACCATAGCTCTGTAGAAACTCTGATTAGCTTTCAGAGATTCATCATTTTTAGATAATTTACAACCAGTCACCATAGGAGTTCCAACTGGTTTGGAGTCATCCAACCCAAAATTCTTCAACAATTCCTTTACATACTTAGTTTGAGATATGAATACCTTTTCTAGTCTATGTGAAAAGCAGGGTGGGAAACTAGTCGTTGGATATAGCGGAAACTAGCTGGTTGTAAAACCTAAGAAAAAATTCATTTTACCAATCATAGACATCTCAAATTCTTTTTGCATATCACCAGAAAATTTCATGCTCAATTTATCATCTCCTCCAAAGATAATATCATCAACAAAGACTTCAACAATCAAGAAGTTATCATTCTCAATTTTGAAGTACAGATTAGTGTCAACAACTCCTTTATTAAATCCCAATTTCAACAAATACTTATCTAGTCTAGTATACGAGGCTCTAGGGGCTTTCTTCAATCCATAAAGAGCTTTCTTTAGTTTACATACCATGTCTACATCATCTGATAATGAAAATCCACCAGGTTGCTCAATATAGACTTCTTCCTCTACATCACCATTCAAAAAGGTAGATTTGACATCCATCTGATATACCTTGAAATATTTATAAGAAACTTATGTAAGTAATAATCTAACAGCTTCAAGTTTGGCCACCAGAGAAAAAATCTCCTTAGAATCAATTCCTTCTTTCTGAAAATATCCTTTGCAAACCAGTCTAGCTTTATTTCTAACAACTTCATCGGCTTCATTCAATTTGTTTCTAAATACGCATTTAGTACCAATAAAATTCTTATCATTAGGTCTAGGAACAAGTTCCCAAGTGTTATTCTTTTCAATCTGACCTAATTCTTCTTCTATAGCTCTCATCCAATTTTCATCTTTGCAAGCTTCAACAACATCTTTAGGTTCAACTTTGAAAATCAAACATACTTTTTCAACAACTAACCTTCTTCTAGTCATCACACCTTTATTCTTATCGCCAATAATTTGATTTTATGAATGATTCAATCTTACATACCTCAGAGTCTTCTGATTGTTCTGATTTTTCAGGTTCCTGCACCTCTTCACTGGCAACAACAACATTTGAGTTAACTGTCTCTACCAGATCGGTCTGCTTAGGTTCTTCATTTTGAATAGGGTTTAGAACAATATGCTAACCATCATCTTATCCACATGCTTTGATCTCTTTCCCAAGGTTCTCATCCACCTTCACATTTATAGCAACAACAAAGAGGAGGAAAACCAAGAGGGGGGTGAATCAGTTTTCACCGGATCTACAAACTTAATCATAAATATAGATCTGATAAATTGCAGCAATAGAAAAGATAAGCAAATTGAAATCACAACTCACAACACCAATATTTTGACGTGGAAAACCCGGTTAAGGGAAAAACCACGGTGGGAACCTACCCATAGTAAGATGGTATTTTGTAGTAGTATGTGAAAATATTACAATGGGGAATGCACGTGCATTCAGGCACACTGCCTAGAGCTCATTGCTCAAATACAATGACCCGAAAGGCTACAACCCTCAAGGAAGTCTCACTCACTTACAACAAGATTCAGACTACAATCTGGAACAAATGAACTGAAAGAATAGCATCTCCAAATGCCTAATTACAGTTCCATTTAAGCACAGATGTCTGCTCTGCAACACCAATCTCTCCTCAACTACAACACTTAAAGATAAATCCTTGTTTACACATTAACTACTCTTTGATAATTCATACACAACCATGATACCTAAATTACATGAATATATCACCTATTTATACAATTCATCAACCTTGATAACAAGGTCAGCTAAACCCTCAACTCACAAATAAAAAATTACATCTCACGATACAAATATCGATCACCGGACCTATATAATAATTTGAATGACATAACATGGACCTAATTAAAATTCCGAAATGCTTAACTCCACTAGAAATCATGCCAAGATCAACCGCAACACACTACACCACCAGGAAAACTGCATAACACGAAAATCATCACCGATTCATAGAAACCATAAAAAAATCGCACAATGATCAATGTAGATCACCAAAACAAATAGGAAATGATTAGGAAATACCAGAAAGCACGTTAGAAATAGTTGCACCAACACCACTTATCAAATCTTCATATGTCAACGTTTGAAAGCTCAAGAACACAACCAATCAGCAACTATCACGAAGAAAAACATTTTGCAAAGCACCAAATCACAAATCATCTGAAATGAAGATACATAAGACCATCCCAAACAATATCCCAAAATACCAACATGAGATCTGATCACACCGAAATATACCGAAGGAAATACCAAACTCTGCAAAGCACAAAAACTACAAAATCGGATCATAAGATCTTCCCAATTTGCACTCACCAGAGAAAATCACAAGAATACGTTGACATCAATGACAACAACATATCCTAGCAGCAGCAATGACCAAAAATATCCAACATAAGCTTCAATTGGATGGGACTTGTTGAATTTGTATTTGAGGGAGGAAGTTGAATTTTGTGGAGTTGATGAGTATGGGCTCTCAATGTAGGAAAAGAAGGTGAAAGGAAAAAGGAAGCGCATTGGTCTAGGAAAGGCATGGTGGAGGAGAAGGATGAAGTGGCAAGGTGGTGCTATGGAGGTGGCAGTCGAAGTGCATGAAGCAAGCAAGGATACGAGCAACTTCTTGTAGAATGTTCCCTAGCCATGTGTTTGGTGGTGTTGATGTTTTTTCTCCTTGTCTTGTATTTGGGTTCGCAATGTATGGCCCATTTTTTTAGTGTGGCCAAAACCTATTTAATTGGGCATCTATAAATGGCATAGAGGCCTATGAAGTTCATAGTTGTTTTGTGTATTCAGGTAGTAGTCGAGGGTTTTTGGATTTGGGGGTGTTTTTTGTCTTCTCCCCCACTGTAGGGTTGGCTTCCTTTTTTGTTCATGCCAGCCGGTAATTTGGTGTACTTATTTCTAGTTGTTGGGGTGATAGGCATAATCAGATGCAAGGGAATATAGAAACTTTTTTTTTGTATGGGTAGATTTATAAAAATCATGTTATAGTGATGTATTGATCTATTGATCTATTTCATATCAATAAAAACTATCTCTATTACCGACTAAAAAAGGGGGTTCTGGTAAACAATTTAGCCATGAGTCTTTGGTCATGAACAAAATCACTACACAAAGTTTGATATGTTTTCACATGAGGATCACCTTTTCCATTATACAACTCTAATTGAGGGACTTTCATATGCTTAGGAGGGACAAAATGGACAGTGTCATCGGATAATGGGCTTGCTACATAAAATGTAGGGAAATTGAACTTGGATTAAGTAATGAAAGCCAATCGATATTATAAGGATGTAACTATTTGGGCTAAGTTTGTAATGCTAGCTTCGGTAGAAGGATTGAAATTGGACATATTGGATTGTGATGAAGGAGCAATATTGTTTTATGTAGGTGGAGGTCGAGAATAAGGAGGTGCAACATCATGATATGTGGGTATAGGAGATGATTGGGATACAAATGGAAGACTCACAGAAGGAGGGATCTAAGAATATTGATTAATAGGATTTACCCCATGACTAACATGTGTAGGATTAACATTTTGTGTGAAAGTATTCATGATGGAAGATGTAAATGTAGGCATACTAGGCAAGGCATAAGAATAGAATTGTTGACTTGATTAGTGGGTTGAGAGTAACCAAGGACTTTGGCATAGCTTTTGATTGGCATGATATTAGTGTCAACGATATGAGCAAGGCCACATAATAAATCAACACCAATTTTATCACTTTGCACCATTCTCTTTAATCCTTCAATCAAAGGGATTGCCTCACTTTCTAGGTATTTTTTAGCCATCCATTGTTGAATATTTTCAAATTCACTATCAATCTTCTCCAATTGATCAGCGACAACCCTAGTTAGTAATTCATCTACATCATGAGAATTATGAGGAGAATGGGAATAAATGATAACATTTTTTGGGTTAGAGGAAGCACCAACATTCTTATGAAATAAGTTATCCAAATTAGGTTCCATATCCTTAGTGTTTAAACTTTGGGAAGCCTTAATCCTACAACTTCTTCTCACGGGAGTATTGTATGTAGGACTATTGGTAAGAAAACTCATGCACAAAGAAGAGAAATTTGAATGTAAAAATGGAAAATTATGATTCAATTTAATTTTTTGTAGAAATGATTGATTAACCAATTAATTAAGCAATTTGAATTGTTATTTTTAATGATAAATGCTTATAAATCATAACATAGCATTTCATAAAGATCAAATCTGAATATAAACTTGAAAAATTATGGAACCCACAAATTAATTTTAGAATAATAAATTAGGGTTTCTATAAATTCAACCTCTAAATTTATGTAATTCAATTAAAAATTAGATCTATGAGTGCAAATTTAAATTTTAAAATACATAAACAATCAAATCTAAGACAATAAATCAAAATTATACAACCCACAAGTTTAATTTTATAATTATAAATTAGGGATTTTTAAAATTTAACCTCTAAGTTTACGTAGTTCAATTGAAAACAAAACTTATGAGTACAAGTTTGAATTTGAAAATGCTTGAAAATCAAATCTAAGATCACAAATTAGAAATTAGGGTGAAAGAAGTCAGGTTCACCAAAAATGTATTGGTGGAAAATTAGGGTTAGGGTTAGATTAAGATAATAATTTAACCACTAATTGACCTAATTAACCACTACATTTGGGAAGGAGAAGGAATCTAATAGATTTAGCCTAAAAAGACTAATATTCTGATTAGATTCTAGGCTCTTTGGGTAAGGCCTTTCACCTTCTTGGGTTGAATTGATTTGATTGTTTGATAATTAGAGGAAAATAGGTGATAATTGAAGTATCCTGATAGAAACAGTAAGCTACAAATTTTGCACTGAGCCACTGACCTGGATCTAAGAAAAATAAGTTGTCTGGAATTTTCTCTCAGAAGATTGGCCTGATTTTTCAAGACCAGGTAGTATCGATTCACCATGGTCCTCTGAATTTTCTCCAGTTGAAAGTCAAACTTGTTCATCACTGTGAACTTTGTTGATCCTCCCAAGTTAGCTCCTTACTTATTCCTACACACAAAGAGAAGGGGAAAATTATTGGGAATAAGGATTTTCTTTAGGTCAAACCTTGATTTTAGAATTAACCATGAAATTGAATTGATAAATGTAATGAAAGACTGCAGTAAAATACTTTCCTTTTGAGGGAAAGACTGAAAATGCTTGAAACACTAATGATATACCTCAATGAAGTTTTGTTTGAACCTTACAAAGGAATTATGTTTTCATGTATGTCATCCTCATAAAACATAAATCATGGATGGCATCTTCAATGTCTGAAACTTGACTTCACTTCTACTCCAATGCTTGATAAAAGACTAATTGATTGCTCACTTGAATTTGCTAGAGTGTAGATCTTGATTTTAATTCATTAGGTTCTTAATTAGGTTTAAAATGAGAGGGGTTGATCTCCTTTTATACTTGCTTGTCAAAAAATAAATTGAATTTTTGACACAAGCCGACACAGGATCTAGGTCCCCGCAAAAATTATGTGACCATTATGAGGCCTCAAATTGGGTCCTTTTTTAGAGGAGCATGGCATTGAGCGCCATGGTCCTGATTTGGGACCAGGGCGCCCAAAACAATGGTCCTATAAATCAGGGCTCTAGGTTTGGTGGGAGACTATGCAAATAGTGAAAAAGCATGTTTGATAGGTTATATGAGCATAATCGACACTTTAATCAAGCCTTAGAAGCCGAAGCACCAAAGTGAGGTCCAAGTGGGGACAAAATTGTAGGCGAGTACAATTTAGGATGCTACACCTCTAAATTCCTTGAAGCTTTACAAGTATTACAATGTTCTACCACCTCTTCAACTTCAATTTGTTTCCACCATTCTTCTTCGTTTAACCGTATTTCAATGGATTTCAGAAGGGGAGGGTGGGGTTTCGATTTAATGCAAATATGAGTATACATACTAAAATCCTTTTTTTCAATACCTTCATCAGTTTTAATGAAGCTTCCCACCTTGTTCCCTATTATTTTTAGGGTTTCCAAGTCCCAATATTCATTGGGAAGATTTTATAGACACAACCATACTGGAACCTCATCAATCGACGCCTTGAGGGGATTTAAGTCGAGAAATCAGTCTTCAATATAGAAGCCAAATCCCCCCATGAAAAAAACTCCATTATAGGAAATTCATTGTTTCTCCCTTGCATTATTCGCTATCACTAAGAAAAACCCATTTGGCGTTGTTTTAATTTGAAATGAAGAACCCCAATTTTCATCGCACCACTTTTGAACCCTACTTAACACAGGTCATTCCCCTACCCATTTCATAAAGAAAACTTTCTCACATAAGAGAGAAACTAAGTCCAAGTATTCCAAGTTATCCAGCTTAAAACAAAATGGCTTTGTTTTAAGAGAGCTAAATAATTACCTTTTGTGTTGACTCTTTACTGTTTTGATGTTTTGGTTTCCAAATATTCTTTTCTATATTGTTGCTCATCTTACCAATGTTCGCCAACATCATTTCAAATCATTTCTATCCATTAGGATTTCTACCTCGAAAATGCATTGAATCCTTTGGTAGGGGCACACATCTTGTTTTGATCCTCTTAAACCCTGCCAGAAAGATGCCAAGCTGAGGTTTCGCCTCCTAGGATGGTGCCACCACAATCTCTTGCATGATGAAATCTGCTATACCTTCTCTTCTGAAGCCCTTGTTCACCTCTCATCACCATGATTACTTCCAAAAACACTAAGTTTTCAATTAAGGTCATAATTAATATATTATTAATTTTATATTTAAAACAAAAATATATAATATATTATTATTATGTATTATAATATATTGTATATATTAGAATATATAATATGTTATATAATTATAATGTAGTATATATAATATTAAAAAAATATTAACCGATAGGTAATAGATATTCATTTGAAATTGATATCCGTTCCTTGTGGCATTACAAAAAAAACTCGACCCGAGAGAGTCATTTTCACAATTTAAGCTGTAAATTCGACTTAGGGAGAGGAGGAAAATCAGATAAATTTTTCTTTTTAGATATCCTTTCCAAAAAAATTATTTTTCCTTGCAAAATATAACAAGGTATCTTGAAATCATACCTCTTCATTTTTTTTGGTTTTTGCATTTATTTTTAGGTATTATATTAAAAATTAGGTTTTTTATATTAAATATAATTTGTAGTTGAAAATTCCTTTATTTTTTCAATTTTATACTTCAATTAGGTCTATCCATGGATGACAATCAAAACCCTACTCCACCAAATCCTCTTGCACCACCAATCCCTCCCCAACAACACTTTCCTTCAATTAAGATCTGATTGATGAAAATTTAACTAAATTGAAGGATATTTCCTAGTTGTACCATAGTTTTTATAAAGTGGAAAATTGGAGCTTTAGCAAATTCACCTCATGGAAGGGGGAAACCACTAAGCCGATTTTCACTGGGAGGACTTTACATTCAAAAGAGGGGATGAATCTACTAGATCCAATCCTAAATGATACAAGGATTGAATACTAAGTTCTGTGTTGTGTTTGGAATGTGTTTGAGCCTCTTTTGTAAGTTGACTGGTTGAATTAAGATGTGTTGGAAATGGAGACAACTATGAGAAAACAGTGAGCTACAGATTCACGATTTTGTCGTGCATCTAGATCTGAGAATTTTGAGATGATTCGAAGCTACTCTGTGAAATTTGCCAAAAGTTGCAGGGACTATGTGTCCAGACCAGGTCGCCCCCCTCTTGGTCCTTCGAACTTTCCACGCGTCAAAAAGGGTTTTTTCATCTCTACAAATAAAGGTTAACTCTAGAAGGATAGCTGCGCACCTACTTCCTGTACACAAAATGAAAGGGAAATATGTTGGGAATAGGGGTTTGCCTTTAGGTCAAACCCTAGTTTTGGAATTAACCAAATGGTTGAAATAATTTAATTGAAATGATTGAAAGTAGAAATCCTCCTCCTTGAGAGGATGTTGAATTGATTGAAAATGAAATGCTTATACCTCCTTGTGAAGTTTTGTTTGTCTCCACCTGGAATTATGATTTCATGAAATAGAATGATGATCTCCTCTTCAATGCTTGATATATTGACTCTATTGTTGCTCCAAAGCTTGAAGGAAGACTGCAAATGCTCAATTGCTCTTGGATACTTGAATGCTTGATGTCTTGAATGCTCAGATGCTTGATTGATTTTCCATGATGATCTTATCAAATGAGAGGGGAAATCCCTCTTATATACTTGCCAATAGGATGAATTAATTAATTTTTTGATATGAGCCGACATAGAAGGGTGTTTTCCCACTTCAAATTTGAGATGGAGGGGCCCAAAAATAGGTCCCCATTAAGGAGGACCAGGGTGCCACACCCTGGTCCTGCCCTAATTTGGGGTAGGATCAAGGTGGCAGTTGGGTGCATCACTGAGTTGAATGAAATTTTTGACATGTGTGAGCATAATCAAGTCTCCGATCAAACTGAGGGGTGCAAATACTAAGGTGAAGACCCAAATGCAGTCGAAAAATGCAAGGCTTGTAATTTTAGGATGCTACATTTAGCCCCCACTTTAGTGAGAGTATGAGCTTACACAAATACTTGTGGTAAAGTACAAGGAATTCATATTGAAATAGTTTCACCATGTCAAAGAGGCAAGATGCACCAAGCCCCCAATGGACTTTAGGATCTTACGACTTCAATGATAAGGTAAAAGGGAATATCGTGAGAGAGAAAGAGAGAATCATGACTACAACTAGTAAGGTTCTCTTACTATGAGTCATGAAAAGAAAAAGCACCAAACATTACAAAGAAAAGACAAAGTTTGCTAAGTAACTTTAAGTATCAAGAGAGAGAATCATGAGCAGAGTGTATGTCCCCGCGTTAAAGCGATTGCATACGCCTTGCCAGAAATAATTGCTTTAAGGTAGGATACACCTAAAAATGACAAGCACGCTATCACAATATTTATCCCCCAAGAGAGGATAATGTACAAAAAGTACAAAACACGAGGTGGTTTCACCTAACTTTGGAGTCAGTATGCTTTTTATGATAACTAATGTATATATATGTGCATAGAATTACCCTCACCCCCAAAGAAAGGAAACCACCATGGAAGAAGGGAACACATGTCTTTTGAGTCAACATGGAAGAGACCAAAAGAGATCTCAACGCTTTGCATCATCCTCAAGTAGACAATACTAGGGACAACAAATAGAAAAATGTCATAAATAAGCAAGAGAGGAGAGAGAGAGAATCTACAATGCTAATGAAGCTAATAAAGCATGTCATCCTCCTCCCAATATTGTTGATCATTATTTCAGAAAAGTGGACAACACGCAAGAGGAGCCACATCAAGCACAATGGATGGAGCTATCACAAGTTCCAAACAAGGACCATGCTCTAATGATGAGTCACTTTGTTCATTACTAGGAGCTAGGATTGATGTTTTTTAAAATTTTGTAGGTAAATCATTGTCAACGTCAATATATTCATATTCATCATCAGAAATATTAAGATCAACATTTTCATCATTAACAAAATTTTCACCTATTTCTTCATCAAGATTAATTAGAATAGGAGCTCTAATAAGAATAGAACTTGAACCATCATTTGATTTAAGCATTTTGTGTCTTGGAGAATTAGGTTGAACATTTTGTTTAAGAGAAAATAGAATCATGTAAATAGTTGGTGTTCTAGGAGAAGAAATGGTTTGGGAAGCAGCTTCACGAGCTCTAGTACGACATCTTCGTCGAAGTTCTCTCGCACAACAGTTTCGTCTAGTTTTGGATGAAGATAGAAATTTAAATTTAAAATTAGGGTTGAAAATGACCTCTTAATTTTTAAAATTTGAAAGGAGGGAAGATCAAAATTAAAATTAGGGTTGTCCAAATCCAATCAATTTAATTAGGGTATATGTAATTAACCACTTAATTTTAAAATTTAAATTGAAAATTGAAAATTAAAATGTTGAAATTCAAATTTATTTTCGACCTTAGGGTGACCTAAAATCAATAAAATTTCACAAATCTCTGGAATTGAGCAGTAAAATACAATCAAAACAAGCTCCCGAAATTTGAGGAGAAAAATTCGAGACCATGTAGGTAGCTACTTGGTCCAACCAACTTTTTTCCACATTTTTCAGGGAAGCCAGATATTGTGATTATAATGCAAATTTCAAAAGGATATGAGAATTGGAGATGTCTAGATATGCGAAAATAAGCCTTGAAGGTCGAAATAGGACACACTTAGGATGTTTGAGAAGATGATTAATTGAAAGAATAAAACAAAAAAGGGCACACTTAAGGCTTGACTTTTATGATGTTTAGAAGTACAACAAGAGGCCTTAGATTTAAATAATTCAATTAAATGCTTAAAGAAAAATTTGAAATTGCACAAGATTAATTTAATTTTAAAAATTAGGGTTTGTTGCATAAACCGCTTAATTTTAAAAATTTTAATTTGAAAATTTGAATGTTGTAAGGTGGGAATTTGAATTTTAAATTGAAGCAAGGACTCAAATCTGAAAATTAATTCAAGATCTACACAACCCACAAGTTCAATTTTAAAATTAAAAATTAGGGATTTTTATTTAACCACTTAATTTTAATTTATTTTTTAAAATTGAACATGTAGATGAAAACTTGAATTGTAGAATTGAAGAGTTCTCGTACCTGAAACAATCAATCCAATTTAGACAAATCACAAGCTCAATTTTGAATCTAAAAATTAGGGTTTTTGTGAATTTAACCTCTAAATTTTTAAAAATTGCAAGGAAATTAAACTTGTAGTTGAAAATTTGAATTTTAAATTGCACACACTCAAATCTGAAAACAAAAATCAAGATTAAGGGTGTAAGGAGTCAGGTTCACCAAAATGTAAAGTGGAAAATTGGAGCTTTAGCAAATTCACCACATGGAAGGGGGAAACCACTAAGACGATTTTCACTTGGAGGACTTTACATTTAAAAGAGGGGATAAATCTACTAGATCCAATCCTAAATGATACAAGGAATGAATACTAAGTAGATGTGTTGTGTTTGGAATGTGTTCGATCCTCTTTTGTAAGTTGACTAGTTGAATTAAGACTAAGTGTTGGAAATGAAGATAAATATGAGAAAACAATGAGCTACAAATTCAAGATTTCATCGTGCACCTGGATCTGATAAGTTTGAGATGATTCAGAGCTGCTTTGTGAAATCTACCAAAAGTTGCAAGGATCGTGTGTCCAAACCAGGTCACCCCCCTCTTAGTCCTTCGAACTTTTTGCATGTCAAAAAGGGGTTTTCCATCTCTACAAATAAAGCTTAACTCGAGAAGAATAGTTGTGCACTTGCTTCCTACACATAGAAGGAAAGGGAAATGTGTTGGGAATAGGGGTTTTCCTTTAGGTCAAACCCCGATTTTGGAATTAATCAAATGGTTGAAATAATGTAATTGAAATGACTAAAAGTAGAAATCCTCCTCTTTGAGAGGATGTAGAATTGATTGAAAATGAAATGCTTATACCTCCTTGTGAAGTTTTTCTTGTCTCCACATGGAATTATGATTTCATGAAATAGAATGATGATCTCCTCTTCAATGCTTGAAATCTTGACTCTATTGTTGCTCCAAAGCTTGAAGGAAGACTGAAAATGCTCAATTGCTCTTGAATGCTTGAATTCTTGGATGCTTGATTGATTTTCCATGATGATCTTATCAAATGAGAGGGTAAATCCCTTTTATATACTTTCCAGCGGGATTAATTAATTAATTTTCCAACATGAGTCGACATAAAGGGGTGTTTTCTCGCTTCAAATTTGAGATGGAGGAGGGGCCTAAAAATAGGTCCCCGTTAAGGGGGAATTTGTGGTAGGATCAAGGTGGCAGTTGGGTGCATCACTGAGTTGAATGAATTTTTTGACATGCATGAACATAATTAGGTCTTCAATCAAACCGGGGGGGGCGCAAACACTAAGGCGAAGACCCAAATGCAGTCAAAATTTTCATGGGGTGTAATTTTAGGATGCTACACCCTCGTTTATTTCAAATGATAACCTCCTTAGATTCCATCATTTCCAATGTGGAAACCCCTACATCCCAACATAGTTCATTTATACGGTGGCAAGATACCATTAGGTAACAATATGTTGATGGCTAATCATATGACTAGGTTAAAGATTTGGAAATTTCAAATGCCCAATTAGCCACACTTTTTAAGAATCTCATAACTAGACAACTTGTTGATGTGTGGATACCCAAATATTCAATCAAATCGTGCACACATCAGGATATCAAAGATAATTTTTGGGATCTTTGGTGGATGGTTTTTGATAAACTACCCAACAACAATCTTGATGTCCCCCAATATTTTCTTTGGAAACTATATGTTGAATTTATCTTGGGTAAGCATGCCAACTACTTTTACATGAGAAGCTTACAAGGTGTGGGTGGAGGAATGCCTCGGGATAAACTTAGGGAATTTTGAATGGTACAATGCCCATATGTTCCCTTCTACTATTCCTCTGTCACCTCCAATACAAAATCCAATCAATGTTTGTTGATGCGACTTCATAGATCATCATGGCCATACACTTTTTCACCCATCATTTGACCACCTAGACCTCTTTGTTCGCTCAACCACTTGACCTTTATACATCAGGTGGATTGGTTGATGGTGGTGCACCCTTATCATCTCCATGTATTTACACACCACATACTTGCACTATGTGCAAGTGCACATGTTTAGGCCCACTTGAAAATCCTACTGAGCCTCCCATTGACACAGTTGAGTATGAGGTCCATCATATGTCACATGTAGGAGATGAGATGACGGGGAAAGGAGCATATGCTAGAGAGTCATCGGGTGCAAGAGACGGTGTAGTGGTAAAACTTAACTTGTGATTTAATAGTACATAAATTGTATTAAATTAATATTTATAAGAAATATTAGTACTAACATGTATATTTATGTGGTATTTAACAATTGATTCCAAAGGATGATTTGACACAAGCCCATCAGAGCACTATGTTTACCATTTCAATTGGCCTAAAGAGTTACATGGTATACTTTTTTGCACATATATGTTTACAAATTTTATATCAATTGTATAATGCACATTTCATTTGAATTGTTGCTAAATAGACTATATATTAATTTATATGTCGATCTCACTTTACTCTTGCAGGAAACTCCTAGTGTGGGTAGGGTGTCACATTTCCCAACCTCCGACACCACAATTACTAATCGAGGAAAGGTAATTGAAAATAATTTTTATTGAATTATTAGTTGAAAGGATTACATGACTTATGTAGCATTCAATTTAGATGTTAACTTTTCAATTGTATGAAATGATTATGCATGTCCATAGATGGATTGTCTCACATTCTTGTCATTTTTATACAACAACCAATTGGCTTTACATCAATGTTGTCTACTCTTTATATAGCTGACTTCACATCACAAGATATATATGTGTTTATTTTTATATTCTTGATATGTTTAGATAGAAGTATCTAGACATATGTTTACTTTAAGTTTCATTGTCAGTTAAATTATATACTAATTTGTATAAATTCTAGGCAAATTGACAACATCAAGGAGAATCTACCAATGCTATATTCTAGGCCTCCTAATCGTCCTTTGGGAGCACCATACGTCGATCATATTTTGAGGAAAAGATAGGGAGATGAGGTAATTAAAATTCAATTTTAGAGAAAATATAGTTTAACATACATATTGATTTTGATGTTAATTTGACAATAATAAATTATCTAGTACACAATTAATCTAATTTGTGGTTTTCATTTTTATTGTGCAATCATCTATAGAGCCATGAAATACTTTCTAGAGGCTCCATTTTTATGATCCACCAACAATTTAGGATTCACTAGAGATGTATAACATCACATTTGGACATTTGGGGATTGATACATAGTCATTTGACATGTATACTATATTTAGATATCTATATGACACATGCCACATTTTAAATAAATTTTATTAAGTTGGCATATATGACATATTTGTATATGTACATACATAATTATTCTATGTTTTAATATACAAAAGTTGATATTAGATCTTATTTGTTCGTCCTGTGCAAGTCTTCCTAGTTTGAAATTTATATTTTGAATGTATAATCAGTTTAGAATGGTTAAGTTATGAACAATAGCATGTTATATTATCTTACTGATATCACACTTCAATATAACTTATGAATTACAATTGGTAATCCATCTATATATTTTAAGTGTTAAATTTGGTTGCCTTGAGCAACTTCACCAAATTTTATGACCATATTTCTAAGGTTATGGATCACAACATGGATGCTTAGTAATAACATATAACAAGTAATCAAAATTGGATTCAATTTGATTTTCTATTTTCTTTCTTTCTAAATCTTCATTATGTTATCAAACAAATTACTTAGTATGTCTATGATTAAATAGATTACTTGCTATGTCTATGATCACCTAACTATTGAACATGCATGTCATACTATTTTTTTCTAAGTCATCTATGTATTCTCTTTTCCCCTATATAATTTCCCCTTCTCTAGGTCAAATGAATTCTCTTGGAGTTTTTGGAGAACATATGGGTAATGATAAGATATATAAAAGTTATGATTTTACCTTTACTCTAGGTGTCACCATGGAGGCAAGTGATACCTCAGCCAATAGGTTTGTAATACTTGAAAATTATAAACCCATAACATCGTGACATTGTGCCATGCATAGAAAAAACTAAACCAAAAGAACATATCAATAATATGCATAGAGAGTGCATAAAAAGTGCAAAATAGTGATGCATAGAGAATACACAAAAAACTACAAAAAATTGCAAAAAGTTACAAAAACCATCGTGGGCATGAATCTTCAAGGCCAACATGTCTAGGTAGGCAAGTTTATGTTAGGCACATTCCTATTTTTCTTCCCAACTATAATGTAATGATACTATCTCTTAAGTTCCCTAAGTTTAAAAAACCATCAAACCTCAATGGGCCATTTCTAATAATTTCGGGCACATATGAATGATATGTTTGAACCTACAAGGTCATGTGAGACCCATCTAAAATAACTTATCTCATATTTTCAAGACTCAAACCTATTTTCTTAGGGCAATAATTTTTTTGTTGATACAAAAATTGTCACATGAATGCAATGAAAAACTACAAGGTAGCTTAATTTTTGTTTTGTTCATCATGGGCATGAACCATTAGCTTGAAAACATCCAAGTGGGTGATTTTATGCTATGTATGCTCTTTTTTTTCTTCCCAACTCACCCAAGCGTTCATGACTATATCATAGAGACACTATCTCTTAAGTGCCCTAAGTTCAAAAAACTGTCAAACTTTGATGGGTTATTCCTTAGAATTTGAGGCACATACAAATGATCTATTTGAACCTATAGGATCACATGAGACCCCTATTATCTCTAAAAAATGAACCCTTGCTAATTTGCATAAATTAGCTTTAAGGAGAAACATGGGAACACTCCTAGGTGTATAGGTTGCCTAAACTTGGAGTGAACCTCTAGAGAAAGTTGGTTCTTATGGGGCTTCACCTAAATTTGAATATTCTAATGACCTTATTGGGAATAGAGATAGAAGGATTGAATGAATTAAACCTATAATCTAACGAGTGATGCACCAAAATATTCTATCCAAATCTTGTAAAATCAGTTTTTAATGACACATTTTCAATAAAAAGATAAACTAAACTTGCACAACTCCAAACTGTATACCTGGCATAGACACTCCACAAGAAGGTTTTCACTATACCTAATTCAAGAAGGAAGAAATAACCTTCACAACTTTGAACAACTATAACACAACACAACTCACAAAAAATCTCTAACAAAGTATATTTTCTCTACAAAAGATGCTAAATAATTAAACAAAACTATAAGGAAGAAAGGACCTCACAAATAGCAATGCCAAATCACTTAAATGTATACAACATGAAAAAAAATGAAAGAAGGCAACACTTACCTATT
Source organism: Cryptomeria japonica (assembly GCF_030272615.1). Lineage (NCBI taxonomy): Eukaryota > Viridiplantae > Streptophyta > Pinopsida > Cupressales > Cupressaceae > Cryptomeria > Cryptomeria japonica. Next base: position 402,734,414 of record NC_081414.1, read on the forward strand.
GATATAAACAGGTAGTCTGATATACAAAATTTGGAAAAATGAGTTAGAAATCTCTCTCTGCAGTAAATAATTCTGAAAAATGAGTTACAATAATATTAGTGAATGAAAAGAACTAACTTCAAAAATGAAGTTTTGACCATACTTAAGCTTTTTCCAAGCAGTTACAAGATAAAAAGAGTCTCGACCTCCTTGGTTGAATGCAACTAAAAACCCCACTTTTTAAGTCCCTAAAAAATCCTAAAAAGGCTAAAAAATGGAGAAATGGTCAAATAATGACCATACATGCCATAATAATACTTCAAAGGATGCCTAGATATACTCTAAGAGTCCAAAAATGATAAATAAACTTTGCTAGATTCTTTCCCAATGTTTCCAACTTCTCTCAACTCCCCCCCTTTTCATAACACATGAGTCATATATACTTGGCACTTGTCATAAATTTTATTCCTATCTCCCTTTTTGACTTGGCACTTATCATAAATTTTATTCTTACATCATTTGCTCCATAAATAATATTCATTAAGCGATGCAATACTCATGGGGGTATTAGGGAGGAATAAATTTCAAAAAGAAAAAAACATAAAATGCCTAAGTTCTTCGATCATATTAGGGTGAATAGAAACCCTAAAGTATACATTATATTCTTTTGTTTCTCTTTGTTGTTCTATGGTACCGCCAAGGGTTTCTACCATGGAGTTTTCTACAATATTTTGGTAGGACAAATGCCCATGGCAACCATCATGGTAAGTCTCTGTTGTGGTGTTTTCATGACTGCCAAATCATTTCCAGGGCTATCAAATGTGATTAGAGTATGAGCTTATTTCATATTTTGATGAAGGTTGGGAACAAAAATCACTATTATGTTATAGCTGCTCTTGTTTACTTGGACTGTATTCTATCTTTGTTGCAAATATAATAATTATTATTTCTTGACTCTAAAGGATGAGACTATCCCACTGAGTATGCTCATTATACTTTAATCATTTTCTATTCTCATACCACTCTCACCTATGGTGTAGCAGACCTTCATGTATTTGCTCGATATAATGGCTCATGAATAATGAATTTGTGGTCTCTCTCTTTAACTCAGATACCTATTTGTTTGCTCTATTTATAGACATTATCTCTATTTTTCATATGAATCGATGCTACTCTGAGATTTTATTGGGAGATCTCATTGCCTTTTAAATAATCATGGGTTGTTATCACTATGATCTCAATCCTTTGGAGATGCTTCTCTTTAAACCCTCTTGAATATAATTGTATTTATCTTTATACATACCCTTCATATCATGTGGACTATAATTTGGACTGCTCTAATTGTACTTGATCTATCTTCTTGAGGTTGCAAACTCTACCCTAGGGTCTGCAATTGTAAGTGTTTGTAAACCCTACAACTTTGCTACTAGTTATGAATCAGGTTGTGACTATACCTTTGTCAAATTTGATGGTTATCGTGCCCTTACATTTGGATGAGGACCTCCTTATTTATGTTGATCTTTTTTTTTAGTGGCTCTGAGCATAGATTGAGTTCATCTTGTAAGATGAATCTTACCCTATCATGACAGTCCCTTAGGATCTTTCTCATTGAATATTGATTGCTCTTTTATGTGTACATGAAGTGTACTTACTACATTTTGTTGCTCTGAGTCTACTCTTTATTTAACAATGGTTATTCAATGGACAAATATCTATTATTTCCCCTGTTCAGTGCTCGAGCATCATAGTCTCTTATGCATTCATGACTATTCAAACCTCTCTTTTGATTGTGATTCCTCCTAGGACTATCTTATCTTTTTGACAATCTCCTCTAGGAATTGAATTCCTTTAAAAACTCTTCTATGAGTTTAGACACCAAATAATCTTTTCCAATATAGCTCAATGAACCTTATTGTTGATCTTTGTCATTTTGGACTATCAAAAGTGGCACTATTACAGTTAGCTTGTCACTGTGAATTTTGATAGGTATTGGTTTTGGAACTCTTTGGCATTGGATTTTGATGTCAACAATCAAATAAATTCTTTCCTTAATGATTGTGATTGTCTTAGGTCTGCACTACTAATCTAAAGATGCCATTGCCTCTATAACTTGTACTCATTGTTATTGAAACCCTTATATTGGCTGCTACACTGTGAGTTTGATCATTTGCTCCATGAACTCTGTATTAAGGTTCCTGTCACCGACCTAAACAATATATCATTCTTCTCTTGTGATGATTGTTCCTTAGAGATGCTCTGCATGTCTTCTTTGGGAACTATTAATGATAATGATGAAGACATTAATGCATATCTCTCATTATCACTCTCTATTTCTTCTATTTACTAGTGTGATATGAAACTCTTGGGCTTTTGATTATGACCTTGGGACTGCATTGTCTAATCTTTGCATTTTGACAGTGACACCATTCAGTGAGATGTCATTCTTATGGCTCCTTTAGCCCTCTTTATCACTATCAAATGGATTGTGCATTGCCTCAATGACTGTGATTAGGGTTTTCTTATCTATTGCAAACTTTGCCATTCAATATACATTCATATAAAGGGTAATGTATTCATAACCTTTGACTGTAGCTTCTTTTAAGATTAGTTTCTTATGAATATAATAATCATATCAAAAATTAAAACCCTCCAAGTATTTGATGTCACTTTGAGATTATGATTGATCTTGAATGCTTAGTTTCTACATCTCTACAGTATGTGTGTTTGTACTGAGACTGCAAGATTGTCTTCAAGACTGACATTCTTGATAATGGTTGTATTTTCTTTTATTGAACTTTCTATGCCTTTATCATATGTTTTGTACGATGATAGTGACCTTATAAACCTCTATGGTTGCTACTATGACTATCTTTGATGAACTATGGATGTATGATATGGTTTCCATATTTCACCGTCACCTTTTGTTCACTGTGTATCTTTGAATGCTCTTAATATCCGAGGCTTCATAAAGGCTTTGATCTAGCATTTAAGAGTATCATTGTATGATTTTTTTTATGTCAGTATAGTTCCATTAGGCACAATTTTTTTTATCTATAACAGTGACCTCATGGCTCACTATTGTAGATGATGAGTTCATGCCTAATGAAGCTATAGTGCCATAAAAGCATGTTGAACTCAATCCTTGTGGGAGTTTCATTTAACTCCACACATTGTAATCAGATAAATCAAAACAACAACATGATTTCACCTATACCTGCACAATGAGCAAATATGGTAGGTAAAATCAAGCATATGATAGGTGTATTTGATGATTGGCTTTCTTCTTGAGCATCTTTGATATGCTAGTTGTTTGAATGCACATGAGAGGATCAAATTATATGTTTATAGATGCATGTGCATGTATTGAATGGTGTCCCTTCATTTCTCTAACAACACACTCTATCTCTCAGATGCAAGCAACTAGGAGAATTAAGGGAGAAACAACTTGGAGGTTTGGAGAAGCGGGAAAGGCCAAGGCTAAAGAAAAACAGATAACTAGGATTCACCGTGTAGGCAATGATAGGTCCCCTTTCTCTATATGCATATTGCTTTTCTTTTATATCTATAAAAGTATAGTTTTTTCCATTATATGCATTCAGATAGTAAGTTCCACGACTTTTGTGGAACACCATACATTTGTACTATCAATAAAAATACATTTTGAAAGATTGTGCATTCTATTATGTCATATGCATCTGCATAATACAATGTAGTAGTGCAGTCTTTCTAATATTTCTTTATGCATATGAATGTGACATAGCAGAGTTAAAATGTACCTTTTTCTTCACTTGTAAAACATCAAATAGCTCTACTTGATTGATCTATTAGCTAAATTAGGTAACAACCCCTTTACAATAACCTTTCTTATATTTTCAAGACTTCAACCCATTTTTTTAGGGCAATTTTTTTGTTAATACAAAAATTGTCAGATGTGTGTAATGCAAAGTTGCAAGGTAGCCTATTTTTTGTTATGTTTGTCATGGGCACAAATCGTCAGTGCCAAAATGTCCGCGTATGCAATTTTATGCAAGACATGTCGCTATTTTTCTTCCCAACTAACTCAAATGTTTAGGGCAACACTGTAGCAACACTATCTCTTAAGTGTCATAAATTCGGAAAACTATCAAACTTTGATGAGCTATTTCTTGAAATTCAAGGAACATGTAAATAATATATTTGAACCTACAAGATCATGTGAGGCTCCTCTATAATAACCAATCAAAATTTTCAAGACTCTAACCCATTTTATTAGGTCAACAATTTTTTTGTTGATACAAAAATCATTAGATGCATACAATGAAAAGTTACAAGGTAGCCTAATTTTTGTTATGTTTTTCATGGGCATGAGTTGTTAGTTCCAACACATTTATGCTAGGCATGCTCATTTATTTCTTCCCAACTCGCCCGAACATTCAAAGCCATATGTAGTGGCAACATCTCTAATTAAGTGCCCTAAGTTCAAAAAATTGTCAAACTTTGACGGGTTGTTTCTCAGAATCTGGGACACATCCGAACAATTCATTTGAACCTCAAGGGACACATGAGGCCCCTCTACAATAACCTATCTTTTATTTTCAATACTTGGACCTATTTTCTTAGGGAAGCAATTTTTTTTTGATGCAACAATTATTAGATGTATGTAATGCAAAGTTGCAAGGTAGCCTAATTTTGTTCTATTTATCATGTCACCTAACCTTTAGTGCTAAGACATTTGAGTAGGCTGGTTTATGCTAGGTATGATCCTAATTTTCTTCCCAACTCATCTGAACATTTAGGGCCATATCCTAGTGGTACTATCCCTAAAGCACCAAAATTATTGAATGTCCTAATGATCATAGGGTAGTCCCAACGAATATAGGGCAATCCTAATGAGCCTAGGACAAACCTGGTGAATGTAGGACAATTATAATGAACCGAAGATAGTATGAATGAAAATAAGACAACCTTAATGAACCTAGGAAAACCCTAATGAATATATGGAAACCATAATGAACCTAGGATAGTCCTAATGAACCCAGGATAACTCTAATGAACCTAAGACAACCCTAATATGTATAGTCTATGCATATTTTTCATCATAAGTTGCACACATTCTAAACACATAATCACCATTACATGTACACATGACATCCATGAACATATTTAAGTAGGTCACACGCATAATATTTGTTATTCTATGCATAATTTTTATCATAATCATCATAATTTGTATACATTTTAGACATATAATCATCATTACATTTACACGTGGAATCCACAAACATACATAAGTAGGTCATACACATAAGATTTGTTAGTATATACATCTTTTTCATTGTAATCATCATAATTTTCATGTATTGTAGACACATAATCACCATTACGCATACACATGACATCCATGAACATACATAAGTAGGTCATACACATAATATTTGTTAGTCTATGCATTTTTTTATTATCATAATCATCATAATTTGCATACATTATAGACATACAATCACCATTACACATACAAGTGGCATCCATGAACATACATAAGTAGGTCATATGCATAATATTTGTTATCTATGCATCTTTTCATCATAATCATCATAATTTTCATGCATTCTAAAAACACAATCACCATGACACACACGTGGCATCCATGAACATATATAAGTAGGTCATATGCATAAAATTTGTTAGTATGTGCATCTTTTTCATCGTAATCATCATAATAATTTGCATATAGTCTAGGCACACAATCACAATTACACATACATGTGGCATCCATGAACATACATAAGTAGGTCATACGCAAAAGATTTGTTAGTCTATGTATCTTTTTTCATCATAATTTGCATACATTCTAGACACATAATCACCATTACAACTACATGTCCTTAAGGTTTCCCCTATCCTTATTTGCAAATAAATATTATATGTCCTTATGATTCCCATTTCCTCATGTACAAATACATCATATATCATCAACACAACTACATCAATGTTATCATGTACAAATACATCATATATCATCAATTTACAACAACATCAATATCATCATGTACAAATACATTAATGCATCCTACTACCAAGCTATCATAGATACACAACTAATACATGTGCCTTTGATATCCTCGCTCCATAATGTAGAGCTCTAACCACACATACTCCCAAAGATACATGCATTATAATATTATAAAAAATGTCAATATTAAAGAAATAATATTGACTATTAAAAACAATTGAACAATGAAATTAATATGAACTCCAATGTTGGATGCATTGCCATTGTAACCTCAAGTCCTACTCCAAGCTTGTGTAAAGTAGTCCCTGCATATAAATCAAGACCTACATTTGTATGTGCATGAGAATAGATATGAACTCTAAACATAAATTTGTTTTGATTGGATGTCCCACTTAAGATAGGGATGCTATTATTAACAATGCATTGTACCTTCTAGTCCTTAGAGTCTCCAACCAAAACAACTTAAGAGAGAGAGAGAGAGAGAGAGAGAGAGACCTGCACGAGATAAGGAAAATATTATTAATAATGCATTGTACCTTCCATTCCTTAGAGTCTCCAACAAAAAGAATAACTTCACTTATTTGATTAGGTAGTTGAATAAGGTTTTCCATGATTTTCCCGACTCCTACATTCTAAAGCCATGACAAAACTAAGTGATGCAGGAGAACCGATCTAGTTCTTACTGATTGAGCAATTTTAATTGGAATTGTTTGAGATCATGGCATTTCTTTGTGTTTGAGTGTTTAGCATTGTGGTGTTTATTGTGTTCAAGTTTCAAGGCATTTGGATTTAATCCCGGTGAGTTATCGATTTTGGTATTGACCCGGTTGATATGTTGTTACTGGTTATTCCGACAGTGTGTTGAGCGAAGTTGGATCGGGTTGTAGTTGATCTTCGTGACTTGTGGATCATTGATTTATGTTTCTTGTGCCATGTCCGATGCTCCCAAAGGACTGCACATTGTTTTATGCATTTTGGAAGTTGTTCTTGGTGATTTGAGCCAACATGCTACTGTTACACATTTCATGAACCAGTTGGTCTTTGGGCCAACTCGATTAAGTTGTTATTACTTGCAAACAGTATAAATAGAAGCTTGTGAATCATTTGAGAGGACAAATAAGTTAGAAGATTGAAGATAGATTTTAGAGATTGAGTGAAGATGTAGATCCGACGAGATTATGATCCAGTGGACTGAGGCCAAAAGGCTGAGGTTCGGATTAGAGTAGAATTGACAGACTATTTCCGGAGGCCGATCTGATATGTGGATGATCTGTAGATCTTTTAATTGCGTTGTAAGCATTGTTTGTATCCTGGACTGCGATCCAGCATGTGGCATGTGTAATTCTTCAGACTGTAATAAGAATTGTTCATATTGTTTACCAGTTATGTATTTTGTGTTGTTACCGGTTGTTCTTTATGTTGTTTCTGGCACCTTTTTACTAGTTGCCAGTATATCTTGCATGGTTTATGTGTTAGGATGCAAGGTTGGGTTGTCCTTCATTGGATCTCCCTACCTTGACTGCACCACTAAGTTTCTTAACCAAACAAATAATTAAATTGCATTAATTTAATATAATATTCTTAATCTTTACAATTCACACAAATGCAAATTTCTATATAAAATCAACAACACTAATTTCTTTTGTTACCAACTCACATCGAGAACCTTCACCTCCACTCTTCAAATTGTATTTCAATGTCTTGTACCTCTTTTTTTCAACCTTTTGCTTTCCAAATTCATTTTCAATTCCCTTGTGAAAACATGATACAAACTTTGACAACCCACCATATTGTAAACTCTTCTCATTTAAACAATCATTTTTATAAACAACAATAGCCATATTCTCTAACACATAAAAAAAAATCTAACAAGTTTGTAGATGACTTATGGAGTTGCATTGTACCACATTGGACTACAACATTTTGTTAGTATGCAAAGTAGAATGAATATATCATAGTAGATCATGATACATTGAAAACTCTACATGGTATTTACAACAACATATATTATGAATTTTAAGAGGTACACAATAAAACACTTTACAAGATTCAAAAGCCCTTTGTGAGATTTGCAAATTTGGATGTTTTCACAAAAATGTTTGGCTACATTCCAAGAAATGTTTGATGTGGTGTGAGGTCTTGCTTACCGATTCTTTACTTTAAAACATACTTTGCATTGGGTGATACTCTCAAATTAGACTACCAAATTATTGAATTTCATTCTTTATGTTCTTGGTTAGCTTCTTGTCAACACGCAAAAGCCTCCCATTAAAAGCCCATGTATCATTTTGAAGAGGACTATCTACTACTCTTTTTCTTCTTCTGAGTGCTCTAAACAATTTTTTATAATTTAGGTTCATATCAAGATAAATTTACCTCAATAAACAAGCCTTCCTCAAATGATGGCTTACTGGTAGGTTGTGATTAATCTTTGAGCAACTCTCTTGTCTCTTTCCTTACTATTATTTCCAACAGAATTGAGAGCATTGCAAATATTTTTGACAATAATAACATTTTTCTCAAAAAAATTATTCACACAAGTCTTGAATGTGTCCAGCAAAGGTTTCATTTTGCGTTTCTTTAGCAATTGTACAGAAACTTGGCATTGTTCAGTCAATATCTTATTGCTAAAGTGTTGATCAAAAAGTTTTTCTCTTCTCATGTAATTCAATGATATATAACATTGAACATTTCCATCTCCAATGTTTTTGATTAAGTAAAAACAGGTTTGAGGGGACCCAAAACCCTATTACAATTCAAAAGATAAGCAATAAAGAGACAAAACAAAACAGCTGCAAAACACCAGCACAAAAACCAGCAGCTAAGGAAAAGACAGCAAGAAGCCAACAAGAAGTTGGCTCCAAACCCAGAATTACAAATTAATTGAAAACTTTAATAGATTCCTCAGCATTTTGAACCAGGAGCATCATCGCCTTGGCCGCTTCCCTCAGGTCGTTGTTTTCCTCTCTCAGCTGGCTATCTTTCATATTGATCTCCATCCCAGTAGTGTTCTGCCTTGTTCTGCGCCTGGGAGTCTGGTGGGTGGTGCTGGAAGTTGGAATATCATCAATGACAACCAGATTCTTTTCTTGATTTTTCCTTTCCAAATGATCCACCAAAGCATTCATGTTCTGTGATGAGACTTTGAGGACCTGGAGGCTATGGTTCATGAAGTTTTGTAGGGCCTTCTCGGTACGGGCGACCCGGGAGTTGATGTGGTCTTTATCCTCTTCAATCTGTTCTTTCAAGGTTCTTATAACATCCTCCAGGTGTTTCAGATCCCCTTTGATCAAATCTTTTTCCAGCCAATCCTCCATCTCGATTTCCTCTTCAGCTTCACTAGTTTCTGTCTCATCATTCTTTTTCCCAGAGTCCTTAATCAGCTTATTAATCTTGTTTTCCAACTCCCTCTGTTTACTTTACATGCTAGTAATGTTGTCGACCACCCATTTCTGGAAGTTGAAGGACTCCAAAGTACAGTTACGGGCGGTATTCAAGATGGTGGTCATAGAATCCCTACCCTGTTCAGTGCCCACAGAGTTGGGATTGTCATCCTCCTTAGAATTCAGAGCAACATTCCTGTTGTCCGAGCCCATAGGGTTAGAGTGAGGGTTTTCAGAGTTACCCCCTTCATCCTCTTCACCAATGTTCTCATCCTTTTCATACTCCATATCAGTTTCAAAATCCTTACCCTTTTCCTCCTCCACATCACAGTGCACCTCTGTATTCACATTATCTATGTCAGCTCTCCTTTTTTTGTGGGTAGATGCATTAGGTTGTTCCTCATCCAAATCCGAATCTTTGTCGCTCTCCAATGTTATCAACATTTTTCATTTTCATTCTCAACATTTTCATTTTCAATCTCGAGATTTTCATTTTCAATCTCGAGATTTTCATTTTCAATATCAACATTTCCAATATCAATTTCAACATTTTTATTTTTAATATCAACATTTTCAAAATCATTTTCAATATTACCATTTCCAAAATTAATTTCAATATCACGCTCCACATTTTCAATTTCAATTTCATCTTCAATTGAAATAACATTTATGGGTAAAGAAGAAGCTTGAGTAACTCGACGAGTATTTGATATACCTTGTATTTTCTTCCTATGTATTTCTCAATCATTTTCTCTATAATCTTCAATTTCTTCCACTGTAGGTTTTATCTTTTGTTTTTGTTTACAATGGCTACTACCCCTTATTATACCTGCAAAAAAAAAAATCATCGATACCTTGAGTTTTGTGTAAAAAAGTGGTCTAAAAGGTGAATTTTGGTTGATAGAGAAAGAGATCACGAGCTTTATGACAATAAAAATAATGTGGGAACTATTGGAATGATTAAAACGATTGATTTTTCTCTTTTTGTAGGTCAACCAAATATATATCTGTTATAAATAGATATTGATTTCTAATTAAATTTTGTGCCAAACCCAACACAAAGGGCGCTAAAGGTTTTGTGCCAAAAAAAGAAAGTAATGGATATTTGTTATTAACAGATATTTGTTACTAACATATATTATCCACTATTAACAAACATTTGTTACTAATAGATATCTATAACTATTAGGTATCCATTACTTGACATTATTAATATTTTATATTATTAATATATAATAATACATATAGACCCGAGAGAGATTGAAGAGAGATAGAGATAAAGAGAGATATATCTAGGTGTGGTGGGGGGATAGAGAGAGAGATAGAGAGAGAGGGGGGGGGGACAACACTATCAACTGAAAAACCTTGTGAAATATAGAAACAACCTCAAAGTGTGGGACCTTGCATTGAATCTCCAGAGAAGGCCAACTTCCTTTTCTAATCGAGGTGCAAATGTTGAACCAACCCAACAGTTAGAAGCCCTATTCTAACCTATTCTACCAACTTGCAGAGGAAAAGGGGAGAAAAAAATGCATCAATGGCAAAGGGAGGTGATGCAAAAAGATGAGAATGTTGTTTCTCCCTACCTATAACAACACAAAACATTAATGAAAATAACTAGGAAACTCAGGTAGTTCCTTATCTTGCTAGTCTCTAGAGGTGTATATGGAGGTCAAGTTTGATAGGATACTAGGAGGAAAGGAAATATTCATAGCCAACACCCACAAACATAATTAAAAAACATACAAAAATAGAAAAATATAAAGAATGCATTTAGACACAAAAGTAAGAAATATTTGCACAACATATCCAAAAGAAAGAAGAGGTAAAATGATTCAATTCCATCAACTCAAAGGCTAGGATAATCTACATTTTATAAAACATGGGTATCTACAAGAGAAATAAAAGGAGAACCACCTTTAGAAAAGGTCACAAAAATTTCCTTTATAAATTAGGCATAACTAAGATATTATATTTTGAATTTGAACCCTAACTCTAGTAGGGTTAGCCACTAGGATGATTTGGTAATAGTAAGATTGAATATCTAATATTGGCATGTATGATTAAATGGTCCTTTTGAAAGGAATGATGAGCTACAATATATTTTGGTCATTGGAGGATGGTAGCCCACACAATTTGGCCGACTCTAGATTTTGATGATGTCATTCCGTTGTGAAAAGGATACTTGCAAGCCATGACTCGACAAGGTGCAATCTAATCTTTCTTTTGTAGGGCATGGTGGTAGTTATGATGTTGTATTTCATAATCAACCCAAGGAGAATTCCCCTGAGGATGATGAGAATTAAATTCGTTCACTGCCATAAACAAACCCACCACTTGGCTATTATTATTTGAATGTAGATCATTGATCAAATTGGTTAGCATGTGATCAGATGGTGTAGGTGGCTTAGGCCCCTTCACGAGGAATTTTTTAAATATAGTTATTGATCATTTAGATCAATGACTTACACTTTTGCATATTGGTGGTGGATCCATTCTATTGCTCCCATAGATGAGTGTGATTTTGTCTCTTACTACCCACCCATGTCCCTGCAGTGCTAGCAAGATCTAACCACTTTGGTCCTACGGGCATGCCAGAACCATCGATTTGGTGATCAATAAACTAGAGCCATTGATCCCATCATCCCTTTAATCTTCTTAATTCCCACTGTTTTGCAAAAATGATCTAGGTTTTCGAATCTAACAAAGTCTCAAGCACTTAAACTAGCTTCCCCTGCAATCTCGCAGTGGTAAATTGAAATAAACTATAGCCCTTACAAGTGTGTAGGGAGCTAAGGTGTGATATGAAACTCCTAATCCAAGGGCCTATTAAGGCTTCCCTACAAGTTCATAACACTTAAAAACATGAAGGCTTTAGACCCTCGCAGGCTTGTGGGGAGTAGGGATAACTTTAAAACATTATGAAACTAATCAACCAGTAAAAGGGGTATTGCACTAAGAACGTGGTCAGTTGACTTGATGACCAAGCATTCTTAAGTTATAGCTTGAAATGTAAACAACCTATTATTGGGGGTTAATGACAAAAAAGAAGGCAAGGGTTTAGGGTTTAAGGAAATTGAACAGGGTTTTAGCCCTACCAAACATGTAGAACCCTGGATTTGCAAAGGCATTAATCCTCATGGGGGCATAATAAAGCCAACACTTGCCTCAAATCCCTTCCCTAAAATATAGTGGTCCTCCATCTAGCCCCTTTCAATATTGATCTTTTGAAACCATCTTCCATTCTCTATGATAATTTCTAGCTCCTCTAAGATCTCAACCTCTTGATCTATTTCCACATAAAATTTCTCTAAAGAACTTGATTTTACATTGAGGAAATTCCCATCTATACCCATGAAAGTACCCAAAGCTTCCCCTATCTTTCTCAATTCCAATGTTTTGGTGGCAATATAGCTAATCTATTCCACATGGGAAAATTTATAATGTGATGTTTAATAAGGTCAAAATTGGGCTTGCAGGCTACGCTGTAAAATTGAAACCCTAAAAAAAAATAGGATTACCATACAAGACTTCTTGTTTCAAATATTTATCTATGAATTCAACCATAAATAAATCATTAGAGAGAAATCAAATGCTTACCCTTTATCCATAGTTGTTGATCCACCATTCCATGCTTCACCTACTAGAGCACCCTTTGTTGCACCATTTAACAAAGAGAGCACACTCCCTAAGGTGATCAAACACTAGGGCTAGGATTTTTGAAGAAATGACAAAGATTTTGCTCCTAGGAAGTTTCAAGGAATTCCTCCCTACATCTCTTACCTCAATTTCTAAAATCTTGATTCTGAATCATCCCATTCCTTGCTTCAACTATCTTCTTCACCTGATGCGATTGCCTCTGCACGGGTTTTTGAAAACTTTTGCTATTACCCATGCTGCTTCCACCAAGCAAAATAACATTTGCCCCAGTGCCAAAGACAAAGGTTTTTGAGGAAAGGTTTTCCCATCCAGTGATGTTTATCTTTCTACTCTGCTTACGTGTGTGCACCATTTAAAAATAATTAATTTAATTAATATTAATCATTTTTAATATAATAATACTAAATTTATTTATATATTTATTATTATAATATATTATATATTATTATAGTTGATAGTTAGATTTTTTTTTGATCGATCATTCAAATTACTTTATTAATAATAAACGTATAATAATAATATAAAAATATAATAATTCTATTTATAATACAATAATACAATAAATATATTTATATAAATAAAAAGAATTATAAAAGAAAGCAATTATATTATTACTATTTTTTTTTTGCTCGGTGACATGGATTTTTAGCCTGGTCCAATCACTAGGTGAGGCCACAAACTAGGGGCCTCATCCCTGAACTCATATATGAGGTATAAACACCTCTGTGCATTAGTCCTATCATCTTGTCCTATCTCTATAATCTCCTTATTGCAATTGTCTCTCCTTATCACTTTGGTCTCCTTATCACTCCATTATCACCTTATCTCTCCATAATTTTACTTTCTCTCCTTACCAGTCCATTCTCACCTTATCTCTCCAACTTATCTACTTATCTCTCCAAGCTTGTCTCCTTGTCTCTCTGAATGCTTCTTGCCTAATTCGCACCACATGCCTGCAACTCCAATTGTAATAGCTCAACCCCTGCATGGGAGACAACCGATGAATCGATTAGCATAGGGTAGGGACCAGGAGAAACCACTGTGGCATGAACACCACAACCACAACACAAAGGGAACCCACCGGGAGCAGACAACACAAACAATAATGTGGCATGAACACCATGACCAACCAAGCTAGACCATTAACCACCATGAAAGGTACCAGACCACCGACTGGAATCCACGAACACCTCGGGCACATGAGCCAACCAACACAACAGAAATAACCTGCATGAAATTCGAACTCTGATCACTGTATCAACACGACTTGCAATGATGTCGTTGCACTACGGGGTGAACCCCTTATTACTATTATTAATATAATATAATAATAAAATAATTAGGTTAGGAAGGATATCTTATGACAATTTATTATTTAATATTTTAATGAAAAAAAAAATTTCTGGATATTTTTTATCCACTTTGTTACCTGACGCAAAAACTACAATGCAAAAATATTGTTTTTAAAAATGTTTTTTTTTATTTATTATTATTTTGCTAATTGTTTGGAGGATAATTTTTTGTTTTTTGTTTTTTTATAGTTAAATAACTACTACAGGGCAACATCTGTTGTATTAATAATTTTTTTTACATCCATTGTCACTTACAGAGAGTGTTATCCATCCATGTTTCTATTCTAAATTTCTTGACACTATCACCAAGTTCCAAAAAAAGTGAACCAACCCCAATCATAGCTTTAGACCTACCATATATATATACACATTCCTAGACTCATGTTTTTGGTGCTCATCTTCATGAAACAAAATTGGAGACCATAGCCATATTATATTTATGTCGCTAAAAGGCAAAATAGTGACATAGGCAACTGTGGGCATGTTTCTAGGGTTTGAGCCTCCGTGCAGGGGTGATTCAAGCTAGATCATGGAGGAGGGTGTACGACCTCCTCCATGTAGGTAAGTCGCTTCCCCTTCTTGATTCTTTTGTGGTGGTTAATGTTGCTTTGTGCTTATGCCCTGGCTTTTCAGTTTGTGTGCCTTGAGTGTTTAATGCACCGAGATGGATGGGGTTCCATACGGTGGTGCATTTAATTTAGATGATCTTGTCATTTATTTAGATATTCTCACCTTGACTAGTGTTAAGTTGTTTAAGGTTGCTCTTGTTAGTTCTCCATTCTCTATGTCTGCTTCAACAAAATTTGAAGCTAGGGTTCTTCGTTGTGTGAAGGTAATGGCGACACAGGAGAAGGATGACGTAAGCAAAAAAACCTTTCTCTATCTAGCCTTCCTATTGCCCCTGATTCGGAAATGATTGATGCCATTAATAATGAAAAATATATATTAAAGGACATTGTTGTTTTTCTTGTGGTTGTGGACATTGCTAGTTGCCCAACCTGTACATATTTAGATGAATGGCTTAAAAATATTTGGGTTAAAAAATTAGGGTTTCATTTTTCATTATGTAGAATGGTTTAGAAATGTTTGTTTATCATTTTATTCAATGATGCCAAGTCGCAGACGATAGTTCTAGAGAAACGATATTGGTCCATTGCGAAATGTACTTTCAGGGCCCTCAAATGGTCGCCTGAGGCTATGAGTGATGAAATTATTATCCTCTCTTGTCCTAGATGGATTGTCATAAAAAACTTTCCGCCTTTATTATGGAATTTTATTCCTCAAATGTTAGCCTCCATTGGAAAAGTTCTTAGAGTGGATAACGCTCACTCCTTGGTTCCTCACATGGATGCTAGGGTCCTAATATCGATTGAATCTAGCAAAGACCTTCCAAGATTTCCTGAAATTAATATTGATGAGGATCCCATGGTATGTCTTATTGAAGTTCTAGGTGGGATTAATGCTTGCTTCTTATGTAAAAGAGGAGGGCACATTTGAAGGAATTTCTCTATTCTTGCAAAACGTAAACCCCCTATTGGCTCTAAGGGTGAGTTTGGAAACTCGATGCATCCCATTAGTGTATCTTTCACCCCCTTTAGTCTATGCCTAATCTCATAGAGGGCAATCAAGGCCTTGTTTTGGAGCGGTTTAATATTCTTAAATATGCGGTGAAGGTTGTGGTTAATGCTCCGCCTATTAATCTTCTCGTTCTTGATGAAGCTGCAAGTTTGGGAAGTTTAATGTCAAACCCCCCTCACTTAGCCATTGTGGTGTCACTCTCTTAAATTAGAGATCCTAAAGAGGACAATTATGACCAGTTTGTGCACCCAAGAAGTCACAAGGTCAGGAGAAAGAATTCTCAACAACTTTCCCTTGATAAGCTCAAGAGCTCTAGGGTTTCCATGACGAAGGTTACCTACTATTATGAGGAGCACCCATAGTTTGTTCAATCCACTATCCCAATGGATGATGATTCTCACATTATGCCATTTGTGGCTAGTTTGGTTAAAGAAAATAATAACTCTCTTGTCAAGTCTATTGTTAGGGGTATCGAGGAAAGGAGACGCTTTAGTATGAATTTGAGTGAAGTTGCTAGTCTGGATGCCCCCACGTGGGGCTTAGATTACCTAAAATTAACTAACAAGTTCAATATTCTTGTCGATCCTCACTCTGAGGAGTTCCACGATGGTGAGGTTAACAAGAATCCCTCCCTCTGTGGTGGTATTTGATTACCTCTTCCCCTTAGATTGATGTTAGCACTTCTCAATTCAACGATAATCAGAACATTAAAGTTAGCAGTGATGCCTCCTTTTTTGATGTTATTACTACAAACCCCCTTATTAGGAACAAGGCTTATGATAAAGCCCATGAATTAGCCATGATTCGCTATGAGAAAACTAGGATGAGCCTCTGTGAGGAATTCATTGAAGCCCATCCTATTGATTCAGACTTGAAAACTGGGTCCCTATCTGGTGACTCGATCACTAAAGAGGAGCATTGTATAGGTCAGGATTAGGTCAAGGATTCCAAAGCTGAAGAATATGAAATTTTGATTCCTATTGGGAATGGTCTCTTTACTAAGGTGATAATAAAGAGGGGAAGGTCCAAGGGAAAGCAATCCCCCTGCCTAAGAAGAAATACAATAAGAAGGAACTCCCTAAGTGTTTCGCTAGCTTTAAAGGTACCAAATATATCAATGTGTAATGTTTCTCATGGATTTGAACTACATATCTTGGAACATTAGGGGACTTGAATCCCCAGACAAGAAACATGTGGTCAGGTAGTTTCTTAGACAACATAACAAATATTGATATTATGTTGCTTCAAGAAGTAAAAGCCACTAACTCTGGAAGTTAATCTCAGATACATATGGAAAGATGCAATTCAATTTCCTACCAATCATGACATAGGCAAAGGGGGTGCTATCATTGTGATTGGAAGAAAATGGGGTTCTAAAATTGTGGATAGTGGCACCTCCCCATGTAATAGAGTGGTGTGGATAATTCTAAATATTTGTAATACTAAGGTCAAAGTATGTTCCCTTTATGCCTCCAACAACTACAGAGAAAGGATAGAACTTTGGAAATGATTGGCTAATCTCCCAAATATTCCCTAGCTTATTAGGGGAGACTTTAACATGATTGAGCATCCAAAAGATAAGCTCGGAGGTTTGAACCTGGAACAGAAATATGGGGAGAAGCTCCATTGGGCTAGAATGAAAGATAAACTCAGATTGTTCGACCACCTTGAAGGTATGAAGGAGGACTATAAGCCTATGTCATATACTTGGCATAACTTTCAACAAGGGATGGGGAGAATTTACTGTAGATTGGATAGGTTCTATGCTAATAATGACCTTTTTTCTTTTAAACAAGATGGGAATAGTACCACTGTCAGAGTGTGCCCTTTCACTCTGTCGGATCATCATCCAATCTCATCTCAAATTTAAGTGAAATTCAATATATCCCCTTAGCCTAAGAGGGATGAGAACTTTATGCTTAACACCAATCTCACAAAGGATCAAGATATTAAAAATGTCATTTATATGTTTAGACAAATCAATAAATGGGACTCTCATACCCCCTTTGCCATTAATAAATTGAACAAAAAATTTAGTGGTCAGAATGTTTTGTGTCAAACTATTGGAAAGAAGAAAGCTAAAGATGGTAGAAGAATTGAGCGAGAACTTGTGGATAACTTGTTAGCTCAGGAGGCCCAAATTCCAAATAATCCTGACAATGTGGAAATTTCTCTCTCCTTATCTCGAACCAAAGACATGCTGAGACACATACATCATAAGAAAATATAGGGAGTCAAGGTAATGGGCTAGACTCAAATAGTTGCAACAAGGAGAAAAAGTCTCCAAATTTTTTTTAATATGTTGAGACAGAAGGAATTCAAGGAAAAAATTGACAGGGTTTGGGATGAAGGTGTAGAATTGGTAGACAATGAAGACATTAAAACTGCCTTCCTATAGTACTACCAAAAGTTATTTTCCTCGAAGGATTACTCCCCTTCTAGCCTTTGTGCCAAAGACAAATGTAGAGCCTTCATTCCCGACAAGATTTCAATAGAAGAGGCTGACTCTCTCAAAAAGCCTATATCAATTGAGGAAATACATAAGGCTATTAGTGCCCTCAACAATGATAAGGCCCCTGGTTCGTATAGGCTACCCATTGAGTTTTACAAAGAAGCTAAAGATTGGATTAGCATTGATTTGTTGCAAATGTTTAAGGAAGTTCTGCTAAAGGGATCATTAGGTGCTGAGATCAACAAGGGGGTGATAAAATTGCTCCCAAAGGAAGGGGACAAGTCCCTTATTAAGGATTGGAGGCCCATTACCTTACTTAATGTTTCCTATAAGATTATTGCTAGGATTATTGCAATAGGACTTGTAGATATCTTACCAAGTTTTGTAAGTAATACTCAAACATGATTCATTAAAGGGAGGTACATCCTTGAGAACCTCATCACAAGTTGGGAAGCCATAATTGGGCAAAGTTAACTGACCAAAATATTGCTATGTTCCTCAATGTCTTTGAAAAGGCATAAGATTGGATTGAGTGGAGTTTTCTTATTATGATGCTGGAAGCATTTGGGTTCCCAAATGACTTATGTCAAATGGTTCATGTTCTTTTTAAACACGCCTCTCCTCAAGTGGAGTTTAATGGATCTCATACTCAACCCATCAAGCTGGAAAGATCTATCAGGCAAGTATGCCCTCTTGCTCCTGCCTTGTTTGTTATTGTGGTAGATGCTATATTCTACCTACTTAGAGAATCTACCCACTCTCCAAGGGTTAGGGGTATCACCCTAACCAACAAACTAGATCTTATCGATACCCATTTTGTTGTTAATACAACCCTTTTTTTTTGAATCCACATGAAGACAATATGGACCCATTGATGATAAAGCTCAATATATTTTGTGAAGCCTTTGTGGCTAAAATTTCTACAACGAAATCCATTCTTTTGGGTTGGAATGATACCCCCCTCCTAACTTAGTAAGTATGGATATCAGTGGTGTGATCCTTCTAAACAAGTGAGATATTTGGGCATTCCCTTTATTGTTAATTCATGCCTAAAAGAGATGTGGCTATTGATTAAAAGGAAGTTGGAGTGCAAGTTGAACAAATGGATAGATATCTGTCACTAGTAGGCAAATTTCAGGTTTGTTAGAAAATTATTTCCTCTTACAACTTATACTATGCATCTGTTTGGATGTTTAGTAATTATTAGATTAATGATATTCAAAAATCTATTAGGAAATGTTAGAGTAATCTTTTATTAGCTAATAACTATTTATTTAATTATTAGTCTATTATACTCTATGCTTAAGCTAAACTTAGGAATCTTATAATTCTTTAGGGTTTTCACCTTTAGGGTTTTGAGTATCCTCTTATAAAGATTCTCTCTTTATATTTTCATAACAAATTATAATTATTGAATTGCATTCTTGTTGCACAATTAATATGACTCCTCTTTTTTGGATCTCTGAATTCTGGCCTCCATAGCTTTTTTGCTTCTCTACTTTTGTGATAGGTTTGCATGCATGTGATCTTTGGGAGCTGTAGAGTTGATTTTTACTCAACTCCAATATGGTATCAGAGCTCTAGATCTGCATGCCCATGTTCTCTTCATGAGAGATTTTGGGTCTTATTCTTTAGATCTGTGTTTTCGGGGGTTTGTGTAGTTGTTATTTTCTATTTATGGGGTAGCTGATTTTTTGGTACATTTTGGTGCCAAAAGGACCTCTCATTTGGATTCAGAAGGTTGATTCCATGAATTTTGATATATGATTTGCCTATTTTCGGTGACAGGAGCATCTAGGACATTATTTTTTATTAGCACACTTTTCGAGGCACAAAAATCTGTACGGCTGTACCTGCAAATGCGTTAGAAAATATATTTAAATTTTTTTTTACCCTCTTTATGCCCTACAAGAGGGGTTTTTTTCTTTTGGCCATAACTTGGTCATATGGAGGCGCTTTTTCAAAAACCTTATATCGTCGGAAAGCTCTTTTCGAGCTCTATCTAGATTTGGAGGTTTGAACTTTTGATTTTTATTTTATTTTTTATGGATTTTTTTGCTGTCAAAGCCAGAGGTTCCTTTTTGCACTTTGGGAGACATAACTTGAGTATCTGAACTCTGTTTTTCAAAAACTTTATATCCTTGGAAAACTTGTTCTATTTTTTCCATTCATATGAGTTTTCTTTCCAGATTCTGCTCCAAGTATATTTTATTCAGTTTTTTGCTTTTCAACACTCTGGTGAATATCTTGGATGTTTCAGGTCCTGGGATCTCTTT
Source organism: Cryptomeria japonica (assembly GCF_030272615.1). Taxonomy (NCBI): domain Eukaryota; kingdom Viridiplantae; phylum Streptophyta; class Pinopsida; order Cupressales; family Cupressaceae; genus Cryptomeria; species Cryptomeria japonica. The sequence continues at coordinate 402,755,086 of NC_081414.1, forward strand.
CTTTGAGTACGATGTCTCATTTTTTGTTGTTCTTTTGAATGTTTTAGGTCTTGGGATCTCTTTCTTTGAATAGGATGTCTCTTCTGATCATTGTAACATTTTATTTATGCAAACGCACTGAGATAAAGTGTCACTATGCATTGTATACTTGGGATCTTGCACATCTTGTGCCTTATTGTACATGCACTACTTATAAAGTTCCACGGGGGGTTGATGTTTGCCTTTGTTTACCATCTACATTTGTCACATAGGTGTTCCTTCCACGACATTAGCCTCGTGATGTGTGTCAAGTGAGTGTTCCTTCCACAACACTATGTACTTTCTCCGCACCTTCAATGTTCCTGGTTCTTCGTCATGCAGTTCTTGTTGGTCGTTCTTTTCAGTGTACCTGTTCCCTCTCCCTTTTCAGCATTATTGGGAGGTTTGTCCTGTTGGTTCTAATGATTCCTTGGTTCGATTGATCAACTCTTCAGGCTTTGGTGTTTCATGCCATTTGTGTCTTCGAGTTTAGTTGTTTGCCTTTGTTTGTCATCTAATTCGAGTAGTGTCATTTGAGGGCACTCATGCAGATTACAATCTTCTCTACCTGATCTTGTTCTATTTCAGTGGAGGTTCTTCAGATCAATAGTTACTCTTCGACAATGTTTGCAACTATTTCATGCTTCAGTAGTGTTCTTCATGCTCTTTTTTTTGTTCCTAGCTTCTAGAACACTCTTGTTTGGAGGCTTCTTAGTCCTTCACTTGAGCTTTCATCTCTTCTTGGAGAGGAGTTTTGTTCCCACATGGTTTTCTCCTTTTTTCTCCACTTTACAAAGATTTTAATGTACTTGGGTACCTCATCAGGCCTAGTTGTCGGGACCCATTACTGCTTTCCTGCATTTTTTACATGATTTTTTAGTCCTTAGTTATTTTTTAGCTACTCCCTAAGTTCATCTTAAGGGGGGGTGTTAGAGTAATCTTTTATTAGCTAATAGTTATTTATTTAATTATTAGTCTATTATACTCTATGCTTAAGCTAAATTTAGGAATCTTATAATTCTTTAGGGATTTCACCTTTAGGGTTTCGAGTATCCTCTTATAAGGATTATCTCTTTGTATTTTCATAACAACTGTAATTATTGAATTGCATTCTTGTTGCACAATCAATATGACTCCTCTTTTCTGGATCTCTGAATTTTGGCCTCCATAGCTTTTTTGCTTCTCTACTTCTGTGACAGGTTTGCATGCAAGTGATCTTTGGGAGTTGTAGAGTTGATTTTTTCCTCAACTCCAATAGGAAATTTCTTTGGTCAGATGGTAGAAGTGACACTCAGTTAAATGGAATTGGTGTCGCCTACTTGTAAAAAATTGGGTGGAATAGGATCGAAGGATCTCAAAATGCAAGGAATTGCCTTAGTAGCTAAATGGATATTCCATGGTCTCGAAGGTGAGGAACCATGGAAATTACTTATTAGGAATAAAATTAAGCTTGATGTCTTGAAGCACGCTAAGTCCTAGAAAATGCTCCTCTTTAATGATCTTATCCTTGGTAACTTCCCAATCTCCCCGGTTGGATCTAATATGACCAGTGTTATATGGAAGGCATGGGAATTCATTAGACACCTGGTTACGAATAATAAGATCATTAGTAGTAATAATTCTATTTGTGGAGAGAGGTATATTTGGTGGAACTTGTTCCATATGGATAAACAACTTGCTCTCTTTCATGGTTGCTCTACCAAGAGTTGGTCTCTTAAACACATTTGTTGTTTTAATGATGTCATTACTAGTGGCAATTTGATTTCTTGGTTTGAACTCAATCAAAAGTATCATTTGCCCTCTTCCAACTGGAGGACTTGTACTATGTTGAGGGAAGCCTGTCTCAACCTTCATCTCCCCAAGGCATGTGAGGTGATTTCAGACAAGTTTAAATTCTACACATGGGTGGATGACTCTCCACTTGCGAATACCAAAGCTAAAATGGTTTGTGATGCTTTATCTTCTAACTTTGATCTGATTATTCATATTAACTATGTATGGCATTTGAATTGCAACAATTTTGATTGGTAGAAAATCTTCACCAAACTTTGGGATAGTAGCATCTTGTCTAAAAAGAAAGGCTTCAAATGGTTGTTTAATTTGCATAGGCTTCCTATTAAGAATAATCAAAATGATATTGATGTGTGTAATATTTGTAGGATTCTTGACACTACTATGCATATATTATTTGATTGCATTTTTGCTAAGGAAATTTTGAATATGTTTGGGATTAATTTTGCTAATGGTTTCACTCAACATGATGTTGTTTGTGGTTACATTAAAGGCTTTAAAAAAGAGTAATCTTTTTTGGTCTCTATTATCTTGTGAAATTATTTGGACTATTTGAAAATTTAGGAACGAGGAAAGGTATCAAGGAAATGATAAGTTGTTTATTGAGTCTCTAAGGAGACTCATTTTTCATACTATTGATGTGTAGGTTTCCATTGTGATGAGACTTGCAGTAAAGAAGTTCGAAAGATTTATAAAAGATAGAACCACAAGAGTCTATCTGTTTGAGCTCTCTAATGGCTACACTCGATCCAAATTTAACATTGAAAGGTCCCCTTTTGTCAATGCATTGGAGGATTTTATGCACGAGATCAATGTGGGCAAGAAGATTAAACGCCAGTATCAAGCCCAATTAGTAGAAGTGGGAGTAAAATTCCATGGAACAAGACAACTATTTAGATGGAAGGCCCTCTCGAATGGACCTCCAAGATTGAGCATTGAAGTTTTTTGTATATCATGTTTTGAGTGTAGGATATATTTTATATCAAGTTTTGACAGAATGTATATTGAATCAAATGTATAGGCCCCATTTTGCATATAGTAGGTTGGGGTTAGAATGTATACGAGTCAGTCCCATACAGTTATATCTATTTTTTTTGTAGCAACTGCTCATGTAGTCTGATAATCAAACCATAATCCGAACAATGTAACTAACCTTTTCCTTATGTTTAATACAAAAAAATGGTGACATAAGAGACCACTTGCAGAAATACATACAAAAAAACAAAGAAAACTAACACCATGACCTTATAGCATTCATGACTTATCCTCACCCAACATTCTCAATTTTCAAACCACTAAGGCCTTAGCTACCATTGGAAATTTAAAGCCACATTCATCATGAGTGGAGCTCATTGCAATTTCTTCAATGTCTCGTCCGTCATTCTCCAACCATTCCTCGCCCTGCGCAAGCAACACTTGGTTCAAATCCTCAATCCCATCTCTTTCTTCTCCACTCTCATCCTTGTCCTCCTCCAACAGGCCTTCCATTTCTATGTACTCTTTCACCCATCCCTCAGTCAGGGCTGCCATGATTCCAACCAGAGTTTGTAGAAATATGAGGCTCTGGTCAATGTCATTCCACCTTCCTTGCAGGGTTATAGGGTTCGAACCACTCGATATTTCTTCACACTCCCATCTTTGCCACAAGACATATAATAATTTTGTGATAGAGGGAGCAACAAATTTCTATCCACATTGTCTAAGGCAACATCTATTTCCCCCAAAAAGATTTGCTTAAATTTATTTATTATTGACCATTAACGAACATAATTAGAATAAAATTTTATAAATTGTATAAAAACTAAACCTTGCAAAGAATTAGAATAAAGCTAATTCTTTCTTTTTAAATAACTATTTCCCTTTAATTTTAATTTTTTCAAAATAAATAATATTAAAAGCAAAACCTTACAAAGAATTAGAATAAAGCTAATTCTTTCTTTTTGAATAACTTTTTCCCTTTAATTTTAATTTTTTCAAAAGAAATAATATTAAAAGATTCTTTCTATATATTTTTTCTTAATCAATAATATTAAAATATATATTTTTATTTATTTTTAAATTAGTACAAATGTAAGCTTGAGATGGATTCTATTGTTCAAAAATCCGTTTCATATAAAAATACCTCCAATATAATAATATTCACTATTTGTTTTATATAATTATCAATCTAATACTGCAATTTAATTTTTTTTATAATTACGTCGAGAAGCGTACCGCTACAACCGCAGGCATCCGTCATAAACTTTTATTCGTCGTCACATTAAATCTCGCTGCTGAGTTTAATCACCATCACCCACTTAGAATATTGCAGTATCTTCCTCCACGTTACATGTTTGACGTGTCTTTGTCTAGACTTAATTAGTTATTTGGAAACTGACAAATTTGCAACAAAAAACGGTTACCATCCAACTTTGCATTTGCATTACAAAATTTTATAAGCTTCGATCCCAAATTTCAAAAGCTTCGATTCTCAGTCAATCGCATTATACTATTATATTATTCTTCTGTAACACATTCTCTCCTTAAATCTAGGCCACAATTCTAATCACCACCGTTCGACGTTATGTTCTACCAATAATGATGCCAGTTTCCACGTGTCTTCTTTGTAATGCAAGGAGAGACAGTTATGATACCGGTGGAAGCTTCGAATTTGCATGCCAACCTTCCAATTTGCATGATATCGATTTCAAAGGCTTCCACACTCTACATTTGAAAACATTTTATCGCGCCGCTTTGTGAACTTCAGATTGAATCTCTTCGGTGTACGTATGTTATAGGCAATTTTACTGTTATAGGTATATTTTCGTATTAGTGTATTGCTTATACTGACAAATATTATCACAGTTTCAGCTTCCACTGAATTTTGCAAGGTTTGAATTCAACGTTGCAACGACAGATAGTTATTGTAACAACAAAAGCTTCCAAATTGCATGATAAGCTTCCTGTGTAATGTGAAGATTTTGCAGTTTATCAATTACTTTGTGCAGTGAAATTGACATTGAATCTCTTCATACAGGTATTTTGCATTCCTTACATTGACAAATATTACCTTGTAGTGAATTTTGGAAGGTTCGCATTCTGTTTATACGATTTGTATTTCGTAATTCACTATTTACGCATTGCAGAGAATCAACGTTGCACTTCAGCTTCTTCTCCTTTTCTTCATACTTTTCAGATTAAGAATTGCTCAAACAAACAGGTATGCATCATATCAGTATTTTTTACTCCTGCACTTGTATTTTTCTTCTCATCCTCTTATAAACCGACATATCTTTCTGAACATACAATGGCTTTCCTCTCTTTCCTCTGTGTGCATTTATTTAGAAGGCACATAGTCAACAGAAGTACTCAAGCCAAAATGTGTTCTGCAGCCGCTCCTCATTTTGCCTTGAGGACTACCACCATGCACTAAGATAATCTCATGTAGTTTTACGAATGTCAAAAACTGTGTATTGATATCGACTACCCTTGGACTCATCGCTTTTATAGGAAGTTTCAAAAACATATTCAACAAATAGTTGCTCTGCAAGTCTTGTAATGACTTTCTCAGAGGTATTCTAATATAATATATTTATGACTCTCTATGTTAATGATGTAATACAAACGAGTCTTGATGCCCAAGGCCATTGCATGGCAATCTGCAAGGGTTGAAAACCGAAACATAATCCTACCGATTGGAGCTACAATTTCCATGCATTTGCTCTATAAACCCTAATTCCTTTCTCATTTCCCATGATGGGTCATGCTTACTACTACACCCTCCTGCAACAATACACGTATCAACTTAAACTCATTATGTTTTACTGTATGAGAAACTAATTTTCCATTCAGACGAACAAGACTTCATATATCTATTAGATTGGCATTGAAATAGAAGGGAATTGTGTTATTGTTACAAGTTGGTTTTGCCAATACCAAAATCAAGCTCGCGATGTCTGATTCCTTTGCCATGCAAAATTACTGCGAGTCACACATGCCTGCAATTTCAAAGCTTGTAATTTTTGTAAGAAACCAAAACCAACTTAAGTACCAAGAAATCAATAAACCAAACCTGCATAGGAAAAGAGTAATATTATTTATGCAATGACTAAATGGCAACTAAAATTATACTATTTAAATTAAAAATATTTAACACTAAATATTTAAATTTATACTATTGAATATATAAAAAACAGTGAAATTAATTATTGAAACTGGATATCTATACTTAGTGGTATTGTTCTTTATACGCCGACTGCATTCCGTTTATACTGATAAATATTATTATACTTTTCAGTTTGCAGTGAATTTGGAAGGTTCAAATTCTGTTTACCAACTTCCTCACCCAGCTAAACAGGGACATAATGTCTGCACCAACCCATTAATTTTGATGTGATGCATCTCATTTTTAATTTATCGTCATTGAAAACTTCAACCTTCAATATAAAATTATGCATTTTTAAAAATATAGAATATTGTTTTATCAATACAGCTGAAGAATTAATATTTCATATTTTTTGAATTATTTTCTTTTTAAAATAAATTTGAAATTATTGAAATGGTGTTATTATTACAAGTATTGAAATATCATTAACTTTGCCAATAGATTAGTTATTTTTAAAAATAGATTTAAATTATTGAATGTGATGAACAAAGATTGTAGGAGATTATAAATAGCCATTGTTTGTATGACATCATGAACACACAAACTCATAAATATATTATATTAAACTAAAGTAATAATAATCCAATAGTAATAATTTCCATCTTGCATGTTTGTTTACTATTTTAGATTGTACATAAATAATGGTATTGTTGTTTATTTTTTAGGTTTTGTCTTTGGAAGTTCATATTTATACATAGCTTTTAAATTGATATATAGTTATCATTTGTTGAAAATAATTTTTTATTGAATTTATGTTTTTTTTAAATAGATGGATGGACATTGTTACAATGAAGAGTTTTGTAACGACAAAGTGGAAAGTCAAAAATCTGTGAATTCTCCTCTAACCTCGACCGAGTCATCAAGTTCAAACATATTCACCCCTTCATTTATGGATACAACATTCCATGGAATCTAATGTCATATCCATGATATTCTTGATCATTTAGAAAATATTTATGTTGAGATAGCAGCAATTAATGATCGAGACATGCAGCAAGTCTGTGACATTCAGGAAATGATGCATTTTTTAAATTTCAAGGTTCAACCACTGGACCAGTTTTTCAAAGAGATCACACATGATGAAATGCAATTTCAAGGAGAACATTGCAGGGAAATCAAAGAAGGCTTTGTTCTTTTCCTCAATCAATAGATAATGCAAAAAGGATCATCCTTCACAGTATATATGTACATAACATATGCATAGTGTCTCTTCAGAGTTTTAAGTCTTTAGAGTTTAGTTTTTATTTTCAGTGAGTTGAGTTTGGCTTTAGAGTTTAGTTTGTCCTCTTAATTGTTGAGTTTGTTTTGATGTATATGTATGTGGAAAGGTAATTCCACATTTTGTAAAAAACAAATGTACATGGTTTTCTAAACTATGAAATACATGGATAATAAATTTTCCACAATAATTCTTTCTTTCATTTCTTGCACTTGCACATTCTTTTTCAAAAATATTGAATTCAATTATATTTAATAGTCAACTAATAATATAAAACTATAATTTATTTATGAGTCTCTTTGTTAATGATGTAATACAAACAATGGCTATCTACTGCACCACAAAAGTTTGAATTCAATTTTGTATACAAGGACTAAATAATTTGAATTAGGAAAAGAAAGTGTCAAAATTCAATTAAACATTAACTACAAAAATATTGAATTCAATTATATTTAATAATCAACTAATAATATTCTACTATAATATATTTATGAGTCTTTGTATAATGATGTAATACAAACAATGGCTATCAACCTCACTACAAAAGTTTGAATTCAATTTTGTATACAAGGACTAAATAAATTGTATTAGGAAAAGAAAGTGTCAAAATTCAATTAAACATTAACTGCAAAAAATATTGAATTCAATTATATTTAATAATCAACTAATAATATTGCAATAATTAGATAAATAAAAATAAAAATGAATATATTGATAATAATATTAATAAAGTTACAAACTTGAAAAAGGTTGACAATATTAATAATGATTTGATAACTTGATACAATCTATAGTTTTATGAATGTTAATTAGATCAATGTATATGACTCATATTTTTAATTTGTTTAACAAATTTGTAGAAATGGGTCGATCAAAGAAATATTTTGAATCTGAAGAACAAAGAAAGGAATATAAAAGAGAATATCAAAGAGAATATCAGAGACAATATAGGAAACGAAAAAATGAACAAATGTCAGATGCCCAAAAGGAAGAGCAAAAGAGGCAAAGGAATGAAACAGAAAGAGCTACATATGCATCTAGAAGATTACAAATATCAACCCAAGAATTACCGGCACAACATAGTGAATCTGAAATTTTACATTTCATTACATGTCAACAACCAGTTCGAGATGCACAACCACAAGAAATCGGTTTTCAAGAGGAAACCATCCAAACAACGTTGAATCAAAATAACACACAAAACGTTGGAAATCTTCGAGAAGGGGAATCCCAACTACCAATCGATTTCAATACAAAAAACACTCCAAATCCAAATGGATTACTTCGCACTGAATTTAAAAAGGTGCAAATGACATTTCGTAATCATTTAGATGCCTACCAATCACCTTGCATGTGTCATATTTGCCAAGAATCTTATATTGGAATGAAAGTATATTGAAATCCGGAAGGACCTGTTTGCAACAGATGCAAGCAAGAGAGAGGAATAAATAGATTATCAACTATCAATAATATGGATCCCGAATCCCAACCACTCGAACTAGCATGCTTGACGCAAGTAGAAGAAATGCTTATCACACGCGTAAATCCAATATTACAAGTTATGCATGCCACAGGTGGTCAATTCAAATATAAAGGACACACAATAATTAGCTTTCCACAACACATTGAAAAAATGGCGGAAAAATTGCCACATTCTATTACAAGCTTGCCAATAATTATAATGCGAAGGAAAGATCAACGCAGGACGAGTTACAATTTTACAGTAAATAAAGACCGTGTTTATAGAGCACTACAATACAAAATTTAGAATGACAAATTTTATGCAGACGTCACGATTGATACATGTGCACTAGAAAATTTATCAGAAGGATCTGATCAAAATATATTTGAACAGCTGAAAACTGTAAACATGGATTTAGATTCTGACACAAATGAAATTCGGTTTGTTGGACCGCTCTTGGAAACTGAAGAAGAAAACATTATTGATCACACGACATCGATGGCATCAAAACCACCAAATGCACAAAGAGAGATGGAGTTGATTTGTGCATGGATTAACAACAATAACACACATCCATCATCATTGTTCGAGTGACCATCAATTGGTGGATCTCCAATCAACGAATATATTACATTGGGACTACTAGATATGGCATTCCCAACATTGTTTCCCGATGGGAAATTTGATTGGTTGGAGCCTCGAATAAAACAAGTAAATCTCCATGAATATGCAAAGCATCTAATTCGATATAGAGATAACCATTTTGGGAAGCATCCCAGGTTCCGATATTACATTACAAATATGATTATGAGGCATCGAGCACAAACGTCAACTTCCGTTTTCATCAAAAGAAATCTAGGTGAATTGCCAATCACTATAATGGAACTACGTGAGCATATGGAGAATATTCCAAACTCACAAGGTCTTCCATGACAATTGATACAACAACCAACCAAGAATTTGATAGCTGTGTGCATTTATTTTCAACAAACGACAATGTTCACAACCACAACAAGAAAAAATTACAATCATTAAAAAATCCAGTTGCACGCAACATTGCATCAAAAGTACGAAATGTTACTGCTAACAAAAGTGGAATGGATGATGAACTTGATGTAGAATTATTATTATCCAAAAATGCCAGAGTAATGTTGACATCAAATCTATGGATAGAAGCAGGACTTGTCAACAAAGCTTTAGGAAATATTAGAAAAAATGTTTATAAACTAGGAAGTGCACCACCTCAACCACCAGCATACGTGTTAGTTGAATTTGACAATTACTCCGGACTACCATTCGATGATTGTCATCCATCCTCAATTCCAGTTCCAGCAATTGAAAGAGGTGGTTCTTCTCAAATACCATTGCGCTTGGCATGGGCACTAACAATACACAAATCTCAAGGGCTCACTCTTCAAAAGGCTACCATCGATATAGGGCCAACTGAAAGTACTGGTCTCACGTTCGTGGCAATCTCTCGTGTGAAAAGCTTACAGGGCCTACGGATCATGCCACCATTCAGCTATGCTAGGTATGAGAAATTAAACAAAGGCAAACAAGTCGTCAGCAGGAAAAGAGAAGAAGAAAGGCTTCAATCCATCCAGAACAATTCACGTAAGTTTTGCTTTCATGAAGTACATCTATTTTCCACTTACTTGAATGCTACTATATAATGAAAATTAAAACCTGTTAATGACAATCACTATTTTCAATAATAAGAATGACAAACTTAATCATAATTTGCTTTCTTCTCACAGGGCCTTAACATAAAATTGACGACATGGAAAACACAATGAAATTTCTATGACATCAATATCGCTCTGTACAAATGAAAATGTACATTACTCCCCCTCCATATTATAGAATAAGGTTTTCAAATTTTCCAACCATTAATTATAAACAATTTTACCTCTAAATTGGCATATTTAAAAATATTAATATTAATGTCAATTGCTTTTGTTTTTTACAGGAGCTTCACATAAAACCAAAGACGTGGACACAACTTTTACATTCATAAGTACCAATTGTAAAATGTATTGCATTGGCTATTACTGCAAAATATAATTGTATTGCCCTTCCAATTTATATTTCTCTACTTGTATAGATTTTTAATGAATTTGTACACATGTTGGAACAAACCACACTTCACTCAGTGTTCTTAAATTTGATCATCACGTGCTACAATTTTCCTGATTCATGTCGAAATTGGAGTTTGTTTTAGAAATGTATTTTATTAATATATGAAAGTTGTTCAAAATATTTCAATAACGCTCACTCAATTAGTTTAATTGATTATTAATTAAATTAACATTAACAACTAATTAATTATTTAAATATAATCAAAATTCTATTGACAATTTTTAACGAATATTTTCAAATTCACATATTTATTATACAAATGAGATATGAAAAATGTATTTAAATAATGTATTAAACTAAATTTATTTTACTCAAAATGTCTAAAATATTCTAATACCTAAATGAACACCGTCACTCCTATGACCATAAATCCTAAGCATAATTCCTATGCATGAATATCATTAATCCTAACTCTCATTGTAACCCTAAATCTACACATAAACCAAAAAAATTAAGCCAAAACCTAATCATACAATAACCAATTTATATATTATCTATTTATTTAATTTCTTCTACCTCTACTCATATCCTTTCTCTTGGCGCCTATTTTTAATCAATTTTATATCCTAATGTCAAATAGGCGCCAAGAGAAAGGATATGAGTGGGAGTATTTTATATATAATAAGAATATATATATGCTAGTTTATTTACCAGTTAAAGACTTATATATAATAATAATAATAATACGATGAATACTTTCAAAGATTTTAGCATTTTTAATTATTAATTAGGATTATAGGCTAACTTGTGTTTCTATTACTTCCATGTGGATTTGTCAAATCGAAGCCCCGATTTGTAGAAGGGTTTTGATTACCCCTTTTGAGGATTCAGATTGGATTTACAGTAGACATTTAACAAGGCAAACTAATCTCTGCTATTATACTTGTTTATAGACTTGTTAAATTGATTCGCTCTAATTTCTTGTAGGGTTTGATTGGGCTTTTTAAGGCTTGGGCGAAGAGTATATATTTTGAGAAGGTAAAGTTATCTGCCATTACACTAGTTTACAGTACTGCTAAATTGATTGGCACCAATTTCTTGGAGGGTTTGATTAGCCTTTTCAAGGCTTGAGCTTGGATTTACAATACATATTTGAGAAGGTAAATTTTGGTCACGGGGTGGAAGCATTCACAGAGCAGAAGACAAAGTGTAGGATAGTTGCGGGAAATGGAAGTAGGGGCAAAAGAAAAGGAAGATGGGTTGAAGAAACTCGAGTATTTGTCTCTGGTTTCCAAGGTGTGCACAGAGCTGGAGGCGCATGTGGGATGCGCTGATAAGGTATTAGCGGAGTTTATAACCGATCTAGGGCAGAAGAGTCTCAATGTCGATCAATTCCATGCTCTTCTCAAGGAAAATGGTGCTGAATTACCTTTCTATTTTGTCAGCACTCTGCTTACCATCATCCATGCAATTCTTCCTCCGAAACCCAAAACAGACATTAAAGCCAAAGGGAGCAAGAAACCAGCAGAATTCCCTGGGCTTGCTGTGCCCGATAACCGGCACAGAGTTAAAGAAATTGAGAAGGAAATTGACCAAGAGTCCAGGAAGGAAAGGCACGATCATAAGAAGAGAGAAAAAGACTCGCATGGTAATAATGATCGAGACTTGGATAGGAGGTATGCCAGGGGTAGCGATGGATATCGTAGAGATTATATAAAGAGGGAAGATAATTATGACAACAGGGGCACAAGAGACGAACAGAAGCACAGGGATTACGGCAGAGATAGAGATATGTCCAGGACTAGAGAGGGTTTTGACGAGAGGGATAAATATAGACGCGATAGAAGAAAGGAAGAAGAAGAAGAAGAAGAAGAAGAAGGAGATTATAGGGATGATAAGAACAGCTACAGTCTTCCACCGCCAGCGAAAAGGTCGAGCGAGCCTGAATTGTTTGGGGTGTATCTGGGAAGGGTGTCAAGAGTTATGGATACAGGCTGCTTTGTCCAGTTGAATGAGTTTAGGGGAAAAGAGGGTTTAGTTCATGTTCAGCAGATTGCAAACCGTAGAGTGGTGAATGCTAAGGAAGCTGTGAAGAGAGATCAGGAAGTTTGGGTGAAGGTGATATCAATGTCAGGACAGAAATTGAGTCTTTCCATGAGGGATGTGGATCAGAAGACAGGTCAGGATCTATTGCCTATGAAGAAACCCTCCGAAGATGATGCCCTAAGAGCGAATCCTCTTAGCTCTAATCGCCCTCGCACGAAGAGAACCGGTCTTTCAGGTATAACAATTGTAGAGGAGGATGAAAACATGCCTTCCAGAAGACCCCTCAAAAGGATGAGCTCGCCAGAGAAGTGGGAAGCTAAACAGTTGATTGCAGCTGGAGTGTTGGATGCAAGAGAGCATCCCATGTTCGACGATGATGGCGATGGCATTCTTTATCAGGAGGAGGGTGCCGAGGAAGAGCTTGAGATAGAATTGAATGAAGATGAGCCCGCATTTTTACAAGGGCAGACGCGCTACTCTATTGATGTCTCACCAGTAAAAATTGTTAAGAATCCTGATGGGTCATTACAGAGAGCAGCCATGACACAGTCTGCGCTTGCCAAGGAAAGAAGGGAACTTAGGGAACAGCAGCAGAGAACCATGTTGGACTCAATTCCAAAAGACTTGAATCGACCATGGGAGGACCCAATGCCAGAAACAGGTGAAAGACATCTTGCACAGGAGTTGAGAGGTGTGGGCCTTTCTGCTTATGATATGCCCGAGTGGAAGAAAGATGCTTTTGGAAAAGCACCAACTTTTGGACAGCGCTCAAAGCTATCAATTCAGGAGCAAAGGCAGAGTCTTCCTATATATAAGTTGAAGAAGGAACTAATCCAGGCAGTGAATGACAACCAAGTTCTTGTTGTTATTGGAGAAACTGGCTCAGGAAAAACAACTCAGGTAACCCAATATTTGGCAGAGTCCGGCTACACAACCAGAGGTAAGATTGGCTGTACGCAACCTCGTAGAGTGGCAGCTATGTCTGTAGCAAAAAGAGTAGCAGAAGAATTTGGATGTAGGTTGGGAGAGGAGGTTGGATATGCCATCCGATTTGAAGATTGCACTGGGCCAGAAACTGTGATCAAATACATGACTGATGGCATGCTTCTTAGAGAAATTTTGATTGATGAAGAATTGTCTCAGTATTCAGTAGTGATGCTAGATGAGGCTCATGAGAGAACAATTCATACTGATGTCTTGTTTGGGCTGCTGAAGCAGTTGATAAGACGTCGATCTGATCTTCGGTTAATTGTCACCTCTGCAACTTTGGATGCTGAAAAGTTCTCAGGGTATTTCTTTAACTGCAATATTTTCACTATTCCTGGAAGGACTTTTCCTGTAGAGATATTATATACCAAACAACCGGAAAGTGACTATTTAGATGCTGCATTGATCACAGTTATGCAGATTCACTTGACAGAACCTGAAGGTGACGTTCTTCTCTTCTTAACTGGTCAAGAGGAAATTGATACCGCATGTCAGATTCTATATGAGCGAATGAAAGGGCTTGGAAAGAACGTTCCTGAACTAATCATATTGCCAGTATACAGTGCCCTACCCAGTGAGATGCAGTCAAGAATTTTTGATCCTGCTCCCCCAGGTAAAAGGAAAGTGGTTGTTGCTACTAATATTGCTGAGGCTTCTCTTACAATTGATGGAATCTACTACGTTGTGGATCCTGGTTTTGCTAAGCAAAATGTATACAACCCTAAGCTTGGACTGGACTCTCTGGTCATCACCCCAATTTCTCAAGCATCAGCCAAGCAACGAGCTGGCCGTGCTGGTCGTACAGGTCCTGGAAAGTGTTATCGCCTATATACGGAAAGTGCGTATCGTAATGAGATGTTACCTACAACTGTGCCAGAAATTCAGAGGATTAACCTTGGATTGACAACTCTCACTATGAAAGCCATGGGGATTAATGACCTCCTGTCGTTTGATTTTATGGATCCCCCTCCTCCTCAAGCTCTCATATCTGCAATGGAACAACTGTACAGCTTAGGGGCTTTGGATGAGGAAGGCCTTCTAACCAAGCTTGGAAGGAAGATGGCGGAATTTCCATTAGAACCTCCTTCGTCAAAAATGCTCCTTGCCAGTGTGGATCTGGGCTGCAGTGATGAGATCCTAACAATAATAGCTATGCTTCAGACACAAAACATCTTCTACAGGCCGCGAGAGAAGCAGGCTCAGGCTGATCAGAAAAGAGCGAAATTTTTCCAGCCAGAAGGAGACCATTTAACTTTGTTGGCAGTGTACGAGGCCTGGAAGGCTAAGAATTTCTCAGGGCCCTGGTGTTTTGAGAACTTTGTTCAGTCTCGGTCTTTAAGGAGGGCTCAGGATGTGAGAAAGCAGTTACTCACTATTATGGATAGGTATGCTTTCTATACGCTTGACGTATTTGTTTATTTAATGTCTGTCGACTTGTACATTTTATTTTTTGTTGTCGTCTAATTTTTACGAGTGAAAATACTTAGTAGTATGCTGTAGATAATGCTCTACTTCTATTTGTGCTTGCCAGACTTATTCCCCAATTGTGACTTCTTTTGATAAATTATGATTTTGCCTCTACAATGACATATGACCGAAGAAGTCAGATTGGTCAATTGAAGATAGCCGTTTTTTCTATTTCTGCAAATATAGTATGAATATAGTCGTTCTGTTTCTGCAAATACAATATGCATGTAGTTTCTTGATTTATGAAATTTGATGGTTGTTGGGATTCTTAACACACTTGTGATTTGCAGGTATAAGCTAGATGTTGTGAGTGCTGGAAGGAACTTTACTAAGATTAGGAAGGCAATTGCTGCAGGGTTTTTCTTCCATTCAGCTAGGAAGGATCCTCAGGAAGGATATAGAACTCTAGTTGAGAATCAGCCAGTCTATATTCATCCTAGCAGTGCTCTTTTCCAAAGGCAGCCTGACTGGGTGATCTATCATGAACTTGTAATGACTACCAAAGAGTATATGAGAGAGGTCACTGTTGTTGATCCAAAATGGCTGGTGGATTTGGCACCAAGATTTTTCAAAGTAGCTGATCCTACCAAACTAAGCAAGCGGAAGCGGCAGGAGCGTATTGAGCCTCTTTATGACCGTTATCATGAACCCAACTCATGGCGTCTCAGCAAGCGTCGTGCCTAGAGTGTTTGTGGTTAACAAACATGTATACTATTGGACTGAAATATATCTTTTAAAAGAGCCTTCCTTCCTGTGCAATGGTATGTTTGTGGCCAATTTTGCAAATTTGGATCTTAAAATATCAGAACTGATTCAAAGATTGAATTGTTTCAAAAAGGAGGATTTTCATGTCCTATGTATTTGAGTTTGTGTTTGTTTTGTAGCACAAGCAGGACATTCCAAGAGTAGGAAATAATAATCTGTATTAGTTTTCTTATTAAGATATGCTGGGGTTAAGATCGACAACTTAACTTGTAAATGCTTTTTGTCCTCAGTTTCTGCCAAGTGTTTGTTCACATTTGTATGGAAACCGTCTTGCAGTCTCAAGTGCTGAGTTCAAACTTGTGACAGCGTCTGTCAAGCATCTGGGAATCCTGAATATACAAGATTTGTTCCTACATTTATCTGGTAATATGAAGTGTACTTTTGTAGGGCTTATAGCCGCTCCATTGGCATGAGGAAATGCTTGAAAGATCTTTTATATCTGCTTGAGAATCCTGCATTGTGCAAAATGTTATTTGCTGTAGTCATAGTAGACTTACGTGTTTATTGGGATTTGTTTCCTTGGTCTAAAGGCCAACAACTACACAATTAATAACAAAGTTTTGACAACTGATAATTTCAAGGGAAAACTGTGTAAACTACATAGTATATAATCAACTAGAAATAAGAAAGTGTATTAGTGAATTGTTTTTCAATCTTTTGCTCACTTGCAGATGAATTGTTGCCACACAGGCTGCTTAGTAGTTCTGATGCTCTTATTTCAATAGGAAATTGCAACCGAAATTTTCAGAAGTTTTTTAATTATATACTGTAAGTCTTTCAGTTGTGCCATGATACATCTACATTTAAGAACTGGGAGTAAAGATTAGAACAGTCAACTTATTCTAAGCACAAAGAATAACAAGTTGGCTTTTGTAGTCCCTAATTTAGCACTTCAAAGGTTCCCAATTTATCTTCAATGAGGCAAAGCTGCAAGCCACAGTCATCTATACCGATTGCAACCAGATATATTCTCCTCTTAACTCTCAAGTAAACCACCTTCAGTTATACTAACCATCAATGAGAATTAGCACTTCCAATAATTACTTCAACTACTCAACAGGATTCAAGTCCTCAAATGCTGGCAACTGCCATAGTTGAACACACATTTTTGTATAAGACAGACTGAAAAGTAAAATCCTTCGTGCAAATGAAAGTTTTCACATGCTCCATGGGCTAAAGAACCCAATAAGTTAAAATCCGTTGCAGCCAACCTGTAAAACTGTAAAACTCCAACCTCTCTAAAAACTGGGACTGTCTTTCTAAAAGTAAATTTGGGTCTGCAACAGTTGTTTATCTTGATATGTCAGTTACATAAAATACTTTTGTCTGGATTAGATCTGATATGTGCCTGTTTTTGTGCAGAGGCAATTGCAGCCAACGTGAGTCAAGATTTTGCAGACATTGATATACAAAATGTCAATCTGCTGAGGCTGCATTACAGGCCCTGCCCCATCATCTTCATCGAGTGCTAAGTGTATATACTGTTAAGTCAGCAGAAATCACATTTTATATATTGGGTTATGTACCAATTTTGTTTAAGACACTATGTTTTTCCTTTTCTGATTCATGATCGATTATGTTTGGGCTTATTAGTTAAAAGCCTTTGGTAATAAGTGCTTTTTTCAGATCAACTTCTTCCAATTTGCTGTTGATAGTTACTTAAACTATTAACAGCCATGAATGACTAGCTGAGACAATAGGCTCTGATAATCTTAACCTAAGTCACAGGATACGGCGATTTTCATGGATGAGGTTCGAATTAAATCGAATTTCAAACTTCTATAAAAAAAATCGAATTTAATCGAATTTCCTCTATAAAGCACTGCTATCCGCCTCTAAACACAGCTCAGCTGGTCGTGGGTATTCTTTGTATATGCTTTGTATCTATTGGGTCATGGGTGTCTGCAACTGCTGGGTCGCCCTCGGATTTTCTCCAACAAGGGTTGCTATTCTGATAATTTATTAGAAGTATACATATATTAAAAAATAAACAAAATTATAGAATGCGAATTTTATCCGAATTTTTTTTCGAATTTTTCCCTTTTCGAATTTCATCCGAATTTCATGGTTGTCGAATTCGAATTCGAACCTTGTGACTTAGATCTTAACTGTACACTAGTTTTTTTCAACACTACCCTTGGTAAATAATTACTTTAAAGTTAAACCATAAATTGCAAACTTGGTGAGTCACCAAGTGCTTGCAAGTTTTTTCAGCTCATAAGTAATTGCATGTTAAACTCACCAAAAATTGATGCCGGATTTTTTTGGAAAACTTGCCGAGTCTGACAATTTGACCCTCCAAAAACTTTGTTTTTTGCCAGTTAAAAATTATGAAAATGGTGTGTGCATGAAGGTTTGTGTGGTTTTGAAGTCTTCATTTGTTCTTGGTGGCAGGGCAGCTGCTCCTCAACCCTGTTGGGGGCCCCTTAGACTCCTGTCAGACTCATTTGATACATTTTGTAGCAGTATTTTGTATAAAATAAATTTTTTTTTCCAAAAATTTAAGCGTTTTTTAAATTACCAAGTTTTGCTGAGTTTTTTCCAAGTATTCTCCAAGTTGGAAATTTTTGGCTTACTGAGTATATTCCAAGTCCGAGTCTGCAAACTATGCTTTAAACTAATTTAGTAGCCATGAATGAGTCCATTAAGCTTGACTGTATGACAGTTATTTTCAATGTTGTCCTTGACGATCTCAAGCTGTCCCAAGGACAACCTTTGGATGTCTAGGCATCTCTCAATTGTCAGGGATGGTAGGATATCCACTGCCGCTGAGGAAAAAAAATAATTTTATGTGCAAAAAAAGTGTAACCATAAATTGAAAACCTAGAAGTGGCAGTGCATCATAGCCTACCTAACCTAAAAAACCTAAAATACCCCAGCCTATGCTCCTTTGCAATCAACTATTGAGAAGAAGATGAATAGAGAAGAAGAGGAAAAGAGAGGAAAAGGAAGTGGAATAGAAGGGGGAAGGGGAAGAAGACCAATACCAAGTTCCTATCCCTGATTTTCTTTGATCATTCATCTTCCTATTTTCAAGTTTCTATTTAAAAGTTCAATATATAGATGAAATTTGACAATCATTCATTTATTATTTGATTTTTTCATAAATACTAAATATTAAACAATGCTAAATAGGATTGTAACTTTTGTGTGTCCAATAAAAAATGCTAAATGGGATTTTAACTTTTGTGTGTCCATGCTTTTGTATTTTATTGCATCTCATGTGATCTGAAATAAGAAGAATAGAAGGAAAACTCGTGTTTATAAGAATAGTGATTTTTTCAATATTTCTATTTTTAGGTGCAATGGACTAATTCAAATCTGTCATAGAATCCTAGAAGTTCTAAAAAGGATTGGAATTTCTGTGCATCCTCTATTTCTATGCCTTGTGTGATCTCAAGTAATGAAAATAGAAGAAAAATTTGTGTATTTGTATAACTAGTTGTTGATTTTAATTTTAGTAATGGGCTAATCAAATAATGTCTCAGGAGTCGTTGGCAACTTAAAGAAGGATTAATGTCTGTGTATCTTCAGCTTTTGTGCGTTGTGCTATGTGAAGTAAGAAAATAAACAGAAGGAAAAACTTTGTGCGTGTATCACTAGTGATTGTTTTTATTTTAGTTGCATTGGGCTAATCAAATATTGTCTCGGGAGTATGAGATAGCATAAAGAAGAATTGCAACTTCTGTGTCTTGTTGGCTTTTGTGCCTTGTGCAGTAAAGTAAGAAAACAAAAATAGAAGGAAAAACTTTGTGCTTGTGATAGTTTTTAGTTGCGATGGGCTAGTCAAATGATGCCTTAAAAGGCCTAGATAGCTCAAAGTACTGTAGCTTATTTGTATCTGCTGCTTCTACCCCTCATGCAACCTAAATTAAGAAAAGTAGAAGGGAAATCCTTGTGTCGGTCTAAGATTGAAGGGACATGTTTCTTTTACTTGTTAATTGGGGTTTATATGTTTTTCTTAAGAACTTTCGATAATTTAAAAATTAAAACCCAATAAATAGGAACTGAGACTGATCTCGTGGGTCAAACACTAATGCAAGTGTGACACGAACATGAATATTTACAAACTAGTTTAAAAACACCCAAAATAGTAATTGAGCTGGAATAAATGCATGTCGGGACTGGGTTGGAAACTGTTTCAGGAGGTTGCAAACCAAATTTCCAAATTTCATGAATTTAGAAGCTTGAGACTTGGTTGCAAGTAGAGGGTGCACCGAAGGCGGGGCCCAATATATAGAAGTCTTGTAGGTTCGAGAGGCTCCAAACTTCTAGGGATTGGTCAGGACTTGATACAGATCTTTTTCTAGTATGGAGACCTGTCATAGTAGAGAATATCGCATGGAATAAGATTGCAAAATTTGTGTTAAATTGTTAGAATTTTCTACATTGCTACAAAGATATAAAACATAAACTAGGAGAAATACACCTAGAATCTAGCTTAGTGTGTAATGTTGATTTTGTGATCAGACTGATAACAGTAAAAAGAAAATAACAAATGCAATACACATAACACAGCAGTACCCTGGGAAAACCTCCCTCTTGGAGGTGACAGACCCAGCAACAAATATCTCAGATTGTATTAGATCGAACACAGTAGCAGATTTACAATGTTCCTTGTTAGGGCACAATCGAAAATAGAACACTACTTATCTGAGATACACAAATCTGCCATGAAGTTCTGATCACTATCACTGTGACTCACTTTGACAGCCCAGAATGGAGTTCGCTGTCTTTGAGTGATGTTTGTGTAGTCATTTATGATCTTCGCCTAGCCTGGAAGATGGATCACCAGCCTTAGACAGAATTCGCTTGACTGGAGATATCAATTTGCTTGCAATGTTTTAGCTGATGAGAAGGCAGAGGGCAGATCGCTAGCCTGAATAGCAGATATAACTCGCTGAAGATGATTCACCAATAGTAGATAGCTCGCTGGTTGATGTGCAGAGGTAAGTCGCACATTAGAGAGATAGATGATTCGCTGATCTAATTGTTATTTGACCCTAGATCACCTTGCATATATAGGTGTCAATGCCTTCTATAGGTCTCTACTCGGCCTTGCATAATTTTGGTGCCAAGAATCACAAGTTACACATATAGGTCTTGACCTATTACAAGTTACATTATGGGTCTTGCCCAATTTACATATTTGCAAGCTACATACACCGCCCAAATAGGGCCAGACCTAAACAAGAATTTATGTAACAAAATGTGATAGCAAACATGGCTAAGGCCAACAGGCCAATTAGCCATTAGGTGTACTAGGTCGGTCCTAGAAGGGATCCGACCTAGCTACACATCAACATGTAACCCTGATTTTTTTCTTTTGTCTTCGCTTATGTGATGTTTAGCATGCAATGGTTTACCAATAGAAAGGAATTGCAAGTAATAGTCTGATTTGATTGTTTCCCAAGCATTCAAAGCAAACATACAAATATAGAAAGCAACTTAAACCTCATCAAAACTGAAATATAAGAGCTACAAGTACTGCTGTTCATAAATCAGAATTCTTTGTCTTTCAACTTTGTATTACAAGTAAAAACATGACAAGAAAGACTAAGCATAAAATGCATTCAGAAAGGTAACTCTTCTTGCTGCCCTATGTTTGATACACCTTCAAAATGCTCATACAAGTAGTTACAGTCTGCCATGAAGTTTCCAACTTATCACCAGTAATTACATGAACCAAGGTTCAGAATAATCAGAAATATATCTAAGAAAGTCTGCAACAGCAAGCTTTTAGGAAGAATTTGCAGATCACAATGCTCAGAAATTCCCACAATCAGCTCCCACATGCCAAGGCAAGATTGGATCCATTCCCTAGGGGGGCGATTTGCAATAATAAACCAGTCCTTCATCAAAAGAGGCATATAGTACCTTGAAAAGTGGTGCCTAGCTATGAAGAATGCAATGAAATGATACCCAAAATGATACCTAACAATCTCACTAGGTTGTGATCAATGCTTGTTTCCCAGTTTCTCAGAAAAAGCACACCAGCACTCAAAAAATATCCAAAACTCTAGCAAACTCGAGCAGCACTTCAAAAAGGCTCACCACTCACTAAAATCACAAAACCCACATCAAAATACTTAATATATTTTTGATATCTTCAAACCCATCACACCAAACCAAAGGCAAATCATTGTTAAATGAAAACCAAGAGCACTAACCAGCTAGGGTGTATGTTTCACCATCAAAATGAGCAAACAAGAAGAGGGTTTTCGTACTCAACCAGAAAAAGAACTCCCTGAGCTCATTTCAGCAGCATAACATTAAGTTTTCAGAGTAAGTATGTCAGATGACAACTCAAAACATGAATATATATAGTGAAAAGGAAATTAGGGCAAACATCCTTCAATTTGAAACCTTCTCCCTCTAAAACCAAAAAGCAACTTAAAATCCTCATAGAAGTTCAAACCTTTTTGAGTTCTCAAATAAAACATTTAAATTTTACTTTGTTTTATTATTCCTCATTGACGTCCCCTTTTGGAAGCATAATATAAGCTCAATAAATTAAATATTTCTCCTCTTCCTTAGGCATCCATTTTGGATGTCAAATGGCCTCTCTTTTAAAAACAACTTCATGTTACTAGGCCAAGGTGGTATATTTTTAAAAAGCACTTTAAAAACACAGTGAATAAAAATCTCTTCCGAAAGCAATTGTACTAAACTGAGAGAGGAATTGAGGTGCTAAAAATAGCACGTACTAAAAATAGCAAAGCTGAAAGGAGATTGAAATTATGACTATGTACCAAAAACAGTGGTTACTATAATTAGTAACTGCTAAAAATAGTAAGTCAAGGAAAACTCCCTATTGACCAATTGGTGTCTAAAGTCCAAACTGACATTTACTAAAAATAGTAAGTCTCAGACAAGCTGTTTGAAATCACTCCAAAAAGTGTTGTTCATCTCCATTAATCTGTCAGAACACATTGGTGACATCGAAATACCCCTTTGATTCTGTTGACACCAACCTAGAAAGCCAACACCTGATGCACTACAAGAGAACCAGAAAATTGGGACATGACATAGTGACCTTAAGAACTGGAATTAGGAGGTTGTTCTGAACTTGCAAACCAACTTTCATGCAAATCTAGTGCAAGGATGCTGCTGGAAGGAGTTGGTATGCCATAGTTGGGGCTCACTAGGAGTAGAAGTCCTGCCGTGGGCTGAGAAGTCCTGTCCTCAAAGAAGGCTCAAATTCTGCAAGGAGTTGGTTTTTCTATCTCCCAATCATTTCTTTGAACTGGCACAAAGTCTGATTCTTTGTTGATTCTTCTCAAAATGACTTGCAAGTGCAATGGGGAACACCTGTAAAACAAAGGGTTAAAGGGACGCTGTCTTGGTTGCTACCTTGTGGGTCAATCACAAATACACATGGCATGCAAATATTGTTATTAAACAGATAAATGAAATAATTATGCTAAGAAATAATGCTAAATCAAAGCGTAAACACTAATTTGAAACTAGGGTGCTAAATAATGCTGGAAGGAGTTGGTATGGGCTGCTGGAGTGGTACGGCTGTAACAGGAAATTGTATGGCTGGGGCAGGGTTTGAAGGCTGCTTG
The DNA here is from genome assembly GCF_030272615.1 of Cryptomeria japonica. Lineage (NCBI taxonomy): Eukaryota > Viridiplantae > Streptophyta > Pinopsida > Cupressales > Cupressaceae > Cryptomeria > Cryptomeria japonica. Next base: position 402,778,632 of record NC_081414.1, read on the forward strand.
GTGGCTGGAAACAACTGAAACAGCAATTGATGTTGCAAGATCCTGACTCCCACAATAATGGTGCTAAAAAATAAATGACTGAAATGCAGGTTGTAGCAATAAGTTGTACAATTGCCTTCCAAACTGGTATGGAACCTCCTAAAATGATGGCTCCTGAAGCTTGATTAAATAACATTCAAAATTGATGGATGAACTACCTTCTCCAATTCTGGTGCACCCAAAATGATAACTGGGTACGTAGCAATAAGTGTTGCCAAATTACCCCCAAATGGTACAGACCTTTTTGTGACAATGCAACAACAATAAAAAGGTAACAGCAGCAATGAAATTCTCCTAGTTGCAAACACAATATTTGCTTGCAAATCTAATCAATTCAAATCTGATCTCGAAGATAACTTGTCAAAGTCAGCTCAAATGCAACCTTGATGTGGATGCCCTAGACTTTGATGAGGGTTTTTGTTTCCATATCCAGAAATGGAAACTTGAGAGTTTTTGCCCTTCAAAATCTCCAAATAGTCAAAGGTTTATTGTCAGATGTTGAAATTCAACACAAAGCTCAAATGTTGAATTGTAAAGTGAAGACATGATTATCCACAATGAATCAAAGCGGCTGTTTTTAAAACTCTCCAATCTAGGTCCATGAATTAAAAATTTCCCTCACAAGTATTTAAAAATGCTTTTATTATTAAGTGTTTAAAATTTTTTTTTAGCTAATTATAACAATTTTGCCTTTTGAAATGAGGAGTGCGAGCGGGATTAGGAGCGGCTTAGGCGTTAGGGTTTGGACTGGTGAATCTGCCATAGGGGATGTAGAGGAGGCCGATGATGGGGTCAAAGAAGATGAGGAGGCTGGTGGTTCTTGGTGTTGGCCTTGTCTTGGGTCACTTTGTACTTTCCTTGGGGCCTCGCCTGGTTTCGGGGGCAGGTTCGTTTGGTCTTCGGGCCTTTTCCACGGTTGTGCCCTTGTTGGAGGATCTCTGGTGGCGTTGTGGCAGTGTGCCCTTCTGGGTCTGTTTGTTTTTGCCTGGGTGGCGTGGCTTTGTGTCTTGTTGTTCCCCTAAGCCTTGTTGATGCTTCGTCTAGGGGTTTGTGTTTTCTTGGGAGATGTTTCCGGGTTAATGGTGTTGTGTGCTGCCTTGCTGCTTGTTTGTGGAGAGATTCTTCTCCCCTCTGAGAATGGCTTGGTATCTTCTGGTATCTCTCCCCCCCTTCCCTTCCCGTTGTTTTTGCAGTTGGAGGCTGCGTTTTTGTGTTTTGCTTTGTTTCTTTGCTCCTCTATGTTGCCGGCTTGGTGTGTTTGCCTTGTTTGGATGGAGCTATGCTTATCGTTGGCTTCTGCCCTCCCCATGTGGGAGAGTTCTTGATGGACCCGCTCCTAAAGTTTTTTGTTCATGAGAGGGAATGGATAGGGTTTGTGGTTGTGCCCTATTTCTGCCATACTATGTGGAGGATGCCTATTATTGTCGGTTCCCCTCGGTTTATGCAGTGCTCATTTGGTTGGCTGGCCTTCTTCGTTTTGTTGAGGGCTTCTTATATATTTCTTTGGTTTGAGATTTCTGTGGTGATGGGGTCTAATTCTCTTTGCTTATACATTTCGACTCCTTGGCCTCTCTTTTTTGGGGTTCTTGTTGCCCCCCCCCTTCTTGTGTCTTTGGCTATGGCCTTTGTGCTTCAATTTCTGCATCTTTGGTTTTCTCCGATTTTTCCTATTGAGGTGGACCTATCCTCTATTGAGGTGGAGATGGATGACACGATGTTGTTGGAGATGATCTATCTTCTATTGAGGTGGAGATGGATGTTGCTGGAAATGAAGGGAGGTGTTGTTGGGGGCTGATGGCGCCTTGATTCTTGGCTTCAAGGGAGTTGTTGCTGCCCTTTCTTTTGACTTCTTTCCCTTCTCTCCTATTGAGGTGGAGATCTTGAAGGGCAAGGTGAATTTAGTGTTCTTCATTCTCAAGGTTAAGTTTATGGGAGCCTTGCTAAAGCCCATTGTTAAGGTTGAGGGAGCCTGGAAAAACCCTATGCTATGCGCATGATCGTTTGTGTTTTCTGGTATTTGGCTTCGACCTTGTTCTCTTACAGCTGGTTCTTCAATGTTTAGTCTTTGTTGTTAGGCTGTGGTTGGGCTACTGGTTGCCTATGTTGCATCTTATAGCAGCGTTCTTCTTTGGGTTCTGGGTCCATGCAAAATCTAAGGGTTTTAGGTCCCTTCAAAACCTATTTATTGTAAGGGGTTTCGGGTCCCCTCAAAACATGTTTGATCCTTAATCAAAAACAATATTATTAAGTTCCCCCTTAAAATAAAAAAAACTGCGGCCAACTTAAAATGATATTATTAATTATTTCCCTTGTTTTATCCTTTTGTCTACGGGAAATGAGAATAGGGTAGAAGTCCTTTAGGAAATGAGAATAGGCTAGAAGTCTTCTTCATGTATCTAACTCAAATAAGGGGACATGGCATAGGTGGTTGAGGTAGGAAGGTGACAACTAATGTGGTGTAAAAAGGACAAAGTATGCAAAAGTGATTAAAGAAATCGTAACACTAAAATTTTAAAGGTTCACAATGGTGAAGGGTGAAAGACAAACCAAAGAAATGGAAACCCACTAAATAAAGACTAATAATAACTAGTAAAATAGCTGATATGACTGATATTTTTTTTTTGTAAATGTGAGGTAAGATGTAATGTAAGGGGGTCCCAGGACTTCAATAAAGCCAGGGTAAGCTAAGGGAAGGAAAATGCAATCTAATGAAGACCCCCTAACATAAATTGATATGGAAATACTATTTTGTAAATTTAAATACAATGATTTTTTTTTTATGTTTTTTAATTTTGATATAAATGCTAAATTAAAAGGCAAGTTGAAGGGTCCTGTTGGGACTGATAAAACTTGTCAAACTATTTGTCTATTTAGCCTGTTCTGAAACCCTAAACCCTAAAATTGGTCGTGCTTTGCTTTGGTTTTATTTTGTTGTTGGTGACTTGTGTTACTCGGTGGCAAGTTGTTTTGAGTTATATCTTAGGGTGTCAATGTCGTCATGTACACCGACCCCTTCATGCTAGGATTTTATTGTTTTACGGGCTATTAAAGTTTCCATACATTGTGGTGTTGTTTTAATTTATTATTCCTTAGGTCCTAGGTTAACGACCTCGCAACCCTTTACAAGTGTCCATGTGCGTATTTGTCTTGTCGATGGGAGCTCTTTTATATCTATGGGCGAGCTTTTGAGGCTCACTGATTCAACGATTAGCCTCGTGGTCATTTGTAGCAGACTGAGCTTTAACATATCATCAGGAGCTCTCCCGAGCCTCAGTGACTCAGCGACTCAGCAATCCCCTTGCGAGCCGTCAAAGCAAATGTGGGCCCAGTTGGTGGAACTAATGAAATAATAATTTGATGTTGTAATTAATTAAGGAGAATAATACTCCTTATATAGAAAATTACAAGAGGATCTTTCCATAACGGAAACGATCGAGGATAGAAACATGAAAGGAGACATTCTAAAAAGAAACTAAACACGAAAAGGGAAAGATCCTAAACTAACTAACTAAATGACTATTATAGAAACATTATTACATAATTACTTTAATAACCAAGGCATATCGTTGGGATGGCTTTTGGCCTCTCAATGATTTAGCGATGAAAGGTGCAGAATAGGGATGGTGATTTTGCTTGGAGAAGTCAAATGGCAGTGACGTGGCATACATGATATCTTGACGAAACCTTATTGTATCGTTGGGAGGTGGTTTTAGTCCCAAAAACTCAACAAGCAATTAAGCTGCTGAGTTGGGGCCTAGTATCAATAGATGCTTGATGCATTGATTTAACGATGAAAGGTGCAAAATAGGGATAGTGATTTTGCCTGGAGAAGTCAAATGGTAGTGACGTCGCATACAGGATATCTTGGTGAAACCTTATTGTATCGTTGGGAGGTGTTTTTAGTCCCAAAAACTCAACAAGCAATTAAGCAGCTAAGTTCGGGCCTAGTATCAATAGAGCCTTAATGCATTGTTGGGGGCATTTTTTGGCCCCAACGATCCAACGACCGAGGAAAGAATGTGACATGGCTCACCCAGTGGAGGTACACATGGACATTAATGTGGTGTCATTGAAGCTATCATATATCATTAGGACTTGTTTCAAGCTCTAGCGACCTAGCGAGGGTGGGCTTGTGGATGGATAGCTAGGCCGTAAGTTGGCATAATAGAAGACTATCGTTGGGACTCTTTTTGAACCTCAACGACCCAACGATATCACTTAGACTTAGAATGAAATCTTATTGTTCGGAGCTCTCTCGAGCCCCGATGACTCAACGACTTTGTGTGGTGGAAAGGTCATATCGGTAGGGATATTCAAAATTCATTGATGGCCGTTGATTCTTTTTGATCAACGGTGGAAATTCAAATTGTGTAGCTGCTCTGGTGATAGTGTTAGCACCCACACGAATGAGCATTGATGAGCAAGGTTGTGTGAAATCAATAAGATGACACATTCAATTGTGATCTTGGGTTAGCTCAAAACCTTTTATGCATCTATGAGAAAGTAAGAGCTAATTGTGAAAGTATCTAGAGTTGAAGAAAGTTATCTCTCACGGAGTTTCGGAAGCGATGAAGGAGCCATTTAAGTTAGTGCTTGGGCCCATACTTGTGTTTTGCTGTACTCTCTACGTAAAGAAGATAGTGAATTGCTGTCTAGGGTTTAGTGATTGTCTCCCGTTGTGGTAATTAATGCTGAAAGGAAGGAGTTTGTGTTGTGTGTTGTAAAAATTCAATTGTTTTGTGAAAATCTATCAAAGATGGATAGCTCATTTGAAAGCCCTTATCAACCAAAGCCCCAAGAGGCAGAGAAAGGAGTCTAGGGTTGTAAACCAAGATTTGATCGTTCAATTACCCAGTTCTGCCTCAAGACGAAGGCAATCCTAAGAAATGAACCCTAATGTAGAAAGGTTAGGGGATTGTCAAAGAGGCTTAAAGGGATGCCTGGACCCCACATCGAGGGTATGATGTATTCATATATCATTACATTAAAATGTATGGTGATGACCTATTTCTAACCCTTGGAGAATGAACTTGGCAAAATTGACAGTCCCCAATGTGTTTGTGAATGTGGAATTGATGAGAGCCTTGGCCAAGAATTATAACCCAATTAGAAGATCTATTTTCTTTGCGGATGGGTTTGAATTTGTCCCAATAACAAGGGATTATAAATGCGAAGTGTTCAGATTGGATACAAGTGTGGATTTGAAGCTTGACTTGGGAGCCATTAGGAATGAGTATAAAAGATTGGAGAATGACTACAAGAGATGGAAGTTACCTCACTATAGGCCCAAAGATAATGGAAAATTGAGGGTGTTCTCTGATGAGGAGCAACCACCTTTTTTAGTGAAGTTTCATGAGTATTTTGATTATACTTATTATATTTTGTGCCAAGTATTGGGTTTTGATGCCCACATAAGCATGGATGTGATCCCAATGGTACTAGCTGTTGATATTCAAAGCCATGATGCAAGGCCTTATGATTATGCATAATTTGTTGCTGAAGAAATCAACAAAATTTTGACTTCCATCAAAGGAAGTAGTGATATTATTGTTGTGAAACACTATTTAGTATTGATGCATCTCATTTTGTATGAGGGTCGGGAGAGGAGAATATGGAAAGCCCCATTGAGAACAAAGGATGAAGATGAACATAGGCATTAATGTTCAAATGTGGACTGCTAAATGGGACAACAGATGTCATAGATACAACTACTTGCATTTTGAAGAATTTTTTGTAAAACAGGTATATATGGAACTTGGTCATCCTTGGGATTACAGTTTGTCACCTATGATGCAAAAGTTTTTGAGGCCTTGAGACAAGGAGACAAAAGTAAGCATTGACTACAATTGGGGAGATTGGTATGCATTCGAAGACTGCACCAAAATTAGAGTCTATGGCTATGAAGGAGCCCCCTACTTGTTACCTAAGACCGTTCTTGATAGATGGCAGTGTCTGACCATATGCATCTCAAGTCTTTTAACAAGTAGTCCTTTTTGCTAGCTACATTGAATTGGAGATTTTAGAATTACTTCTTTTGAGGGATATTCTTGAAAAATAATTGAATGCTTTATTCATGAATATACAACGTATATATAGAGATTACAAGATGGTGTTCTAAAAAGAACAAATTATTAAACTGAAGCAAAAAAGCTTAAAAAGCAAAATAACTAAAAAACTAACCGTCTTCTAATAAAAGAAGCAATAGTTAAATTAAACTAATAAAACAAACTAAAAGAACTAAATGGCTATTAATAACATAACTAAAGGTAATAGGATCTAAGTTATCCATATAGGAAATATTACAAGGGCGGGATGTTCAGTGGGAGTGGGAGGAAGTCTGCAGTTAGGGTTTTGCCCAGGGAGACTGAGGAGTCCGAGGAAGGAGATGGTGATGAGGAGGATTTTTGGATATCCTATCCACTTTTCCTCTCCTCGGCTTCCCCTATTGGTGGGTATTGGAATGGTGCGGGGGTTTTTTGTTGTTTTCTGCTTTTGGAGTTGTGCGTTGGCTTCACAAGCTATCTTGTCGGCGATTGCCTTTCTGTGCGTTGGGGAGGAGAGATTGCTGAGCTCGATCGCTAGAGTTGCGGCTTTGCTTGGTCCTCCTTGGCTGCCTAATGGTTGGGACCCGCCTCCTGTCGTGGTGTGGAGCCTTAAGGAGGCCTTGGAGGATGAGCTCTTTGAACGGAGGGCTGAAGGTACCCTTGGGGATGGTGCGTTGCCTTAGGTGGGCAGGGTTAAGCGGCTGGCCTGTGCTGGATCTAGATGGGCTTTTTTTGCTGTTTTTTTGGCCGTCGATGGTGATTCTGGCGAGCCCTCCTCCCTCTTCTTGTTGTTTTGGAGTGGGGGGGAGATCTGGGATCCAGGTGGAGATCTCGATGGTTGGCTTTGCTTTGGGTTTGCTTTGACTCCGAAGATTTGGGCGGTTTTGGAGGGCATGGGTGTGTCCTGGTTTGGTTTTTTCCTTGCTCCTTTTTCCAGAGGGCTTGGTGTTAGCTGTTCTTGCTCGGATTGGATGGTCTTTTCTTTGATCTATTTGAGGGCTTTTTCTGACAACCCTGCTCCTTCTTTTCTCTGCAAAGATCCCTCGGTGGTTCTCCTCTCCCCTTAGGCTGTGCTATGGAAGTTCATATTCTGCCCTCGATGTGGGCTATGTTGCTGCAGGGGTTTTTTGATTGGGGGGTTTGTTTGACCCTGGCTTTTGGTTTTGCCTAGGATCTCTTTGTTCTGCTGCTCTCAGTCTGTCCTTTTGAGGTGGATCTTCCTTCTCCCGAGGGAAAGGTTGTTGGCTGAGATTAGGGGAGGGATTCCAGTTGGGAGCTTTAGGTGCCCTGATTTCCAAGGTCGGAAGGACGAATATTGCTCTCTCCTTGCTGTTGAGTCTATCCCCCTTTTCTCCTTTAGAGCTGGAGACTCTGGAGGTGCTTGGCAGCCGAGACTCTTCTTGGTTTAGGCTTCTTCTCATGTGGAAGGTTTTGAGAGCCTTTCCAAAACCCAGGTGTCCAGCTAAGATTGGTAGCTTCTTCTTTCGGTTGCTGGATTTCTATTTGTGGTTGGAAGTTCTGTCCTTTAAGCTGATGATGTCCATCTCCTCAGTCCCTTTTGAGGCTGGTCCCTTTCCTATAGAGGTGGGAAGGAGTTTTTCTGTTTGTGATATGGTTATCAGATGCCTTGAGGTTCTTGGCTTCTTCCAGATGGTTTTGGGAGCCATTATAAAAACCAACTTGAAGTTTCCTATTGAGGTGGAGACGACGGGTGTGATTCTTGTTGTCAGAAGTTGGAGGGAGACCTTGAAGCTTCAGACTCTGGTTTGGCTTGGTTCTGAGAGTGGGCTCATTGTTTACTTTACCCCTGTGCTCCTTATAGGGGTGGTGATGCTGGGGGACAACGTTTTCTCAGATCCAGCTGAGTTCTCCTCAGTTTTGGAGGATCTTTCTCTTGAGGTAGATGATTTTTTGGATGCTATCTTGATTAGGCCTCTGTTTCAGCTCAAGGTGGTTGAGGGTACCACTTCAAAACCCTTTGATGTGGCTCTGGGAGCCATCTCAAATCCCAGTATTAAGGTTAGGGAAGCCTTTCAAAATCCCTCAGTTCCTAATCAGCTTGTTTTTACCGCCTTGTCTTTTATTGTCTGGCTGGCTGCTGAAATTTTCGAAGGGCCAGTTCAGATTGTAGTTGTTTTTAGTTATGGGCTTGTCTTTGCTGTTTGAAGTCTTTGTCTTAGGTCAAGGGAGCCGGAAACATCCCTGTTGTTTGTGAGGCTTTAGCCTTGCTGGTGAGGCCAGCTGGTTTTGTTTCGTTTAAGTCTTAAGTGTTTGGCTGATTCTTTCTGCCTGTGGCAATGTTGGTGTTTGGCTGGCTTTTGACAGCTCCGCTGTCATTTGGCTGCTGGTTTTAATGGTCTACTCTCTTTGGCAGCGTTGTTCTGTGGGTTCCAGATTCTGGTAAAATCTAAGGGTTTCGGGTCCCTTTAAAACCTATTGTGCTGGGTTTCAGGTCCCCTCAAAACCTGTTTTCCCATAATCAAAAACATAACTAAAGGTAATTGACTAAAAAGAATTAAATATCCTAATACCCCCCTTAATGGTCATTCTATCTACTACACCAAGTTGCCCTCTAAATTTGACAAATTTTGCTGGGTTGAGAGACTTGGTGAGGATATCTGCAATTTGATCTTCTGTTGGAATGTACTACAATATCACTGATCCATCTTCAACATGCTTGTGGATGAAATGAGAATGAAGCTCCACATGCTTGGTTCGCTCATGGAGACTCGATTTTTGGTTAATTTCAAAACCCCTTGATTATCACAAAACAAGGGAGTAGGTCCTAGTTGAGACATTTGCATGTCTGCAAGCATCCTACATAGCCAAATTGCCTCACACACTGCCTTAATAGTTCCCTGATATTCTGCTTTGGTCAAGGAAAGAGCTATTAGCTGTTGCTTCTTGTTGGTCCATGTGACTGCACTTGTGCCCAAGCTGAAAACATGCCCAAAAGTTGACTTTCTGTCATCAACACAACTTGCCCAATTTGAGTCTGTAAAGCCAATGAGCCTAGGATCTTTGCTTCTATTGTACAAAATGCCAAAATTAGGAGTGCCCTTCACATACCTTAGCACACGCTTCGCTGCAACCCAATGTTCAGCTTTTGGGGCTGACAAGAAGTGAGAAATATAGCTCACAGTATAATTGATGTCAGGTCTAGTGGTGGTGAGATAGAAGAGGTTGACCACTAGTTGCCCGAATGAAGATTCATCCACTATAGGTGAATCTGATTTGGCTGACAATTTCAGCCCTATCTCCATAGGTGTACATGCAGGTTTGCAATCTTGCATATGAAATTTATCCAATAGGCTCTTGGCATACTTTGACTGAGAAATAAATGTGGCTATCAGTTTGCCAAACCTCTACACCGAGAAAATAATGGAGAAGTGCTAAATCTGTCATATCAAAAGTTTGGCACAACTTTTGTTTGACTTGCTCGATCAAATGTGCTGCACTACCAATAATGATGTGATCGTCAACATAGATGACTAGAAGTAGAATATCAACACCAATATGATTGACATACAAATTGGGATTGGAAGGACAACTTTGAAAGCCTTGATCAATCAAGTACTTATCAATTTTTATATGCCATGCACGAGGACCCAAATTGAGGCCATAGAGTGCTTTGACTAGTTTGCATACTTGATGTTCTTTATCGGCAACCTTGAAATTTGGAGGTTGCGTCATGTAGACTTCTTCCTGCAAATCACCATTGAGGAAAGCACTCTTGACTTCCATTTGATGGACTTTCCATCCAAACTGAGTTGAAAGAGCAAGGACAAGCCGAATGGTACTCAACTTGGCTGTTGGAGCAAAGGTCTCATAGTCGATGCCCTCCTTCTGTGAAAACCCTTTTGCTACCGAGCCTTGTACTTATCAAGAGTTCCATCAGCTTTATATTTGATTTTATACACCCATTTGCAGCCAATGGGCTTCTTCCCTGGTGGAAGATCTGATAACACCCAAGTGTTGTTCTTCAGAAGACTATGTTGCTCAGCTGCCACAGCTTGTTCCCACTCAGGTACATCTTTAGCCTTTGAATAATTCTGAGGCTTATAAATATTGTGAATGTTGGCCATAAGAGCAAAATTAATTGTGTTTTGCTTGCTCTTGCCTCTAGCTGATCTACCCTCAATGAGCTCATCATCATGAAGATCACCAATGGTTGTGGCCCACCACATAGGCCGGAGAGTAGAAGTACCAACATTTGCTGCAGGATGAAGAATATTACCTGGAATATCTAGAGCAAGCTTCGTCTAGATTTGGATTCGGATGTTCTTGAGGAAAGTCAGGTGGCACAATATCATGCTTGGGAGACTCTACAATTGTAGTGTCAACTGAATCCCTCCCATCACGTGGAGCTAAGGGAAGGCGAACACCCATATTTGTAGCCTTTGGAGGCTGATCCTCAGTGCTCAAAACAGGAGAAGGCTGAAATGGCCCTCTCTCTTCATTAAATACCACATCTCGACTGAACATGAGACGATCAGTGTCTACATCAATCAATTGATAAGCCTTATGGTTATCATTGTAGCCTGCGAACATCAATTTCTAACTCTTGGAATCCAAACATAAGCTATAAAGCCAAAAACTTTCAGATGATTGATTTTGGGCTTCCTGCAAGACCAAGTTTCCTCTGGAGTCAACTTCTTAATGGCATGTGTGGGAGACTGGTTCAGAAGATAGACTGCAGTGAAGATTGCTTTCGTGCAAAATTTCTTTGGAACATTTCTATGCTCCAACATAGATTGAGCCATCTCAGTGATTGTACGGTTGCTGCTCTCAACAACATCGTTCTGTTGAGGGGTGTAAGGTGTGGTAAGCTAATGCTTAATGCCATGTTATGCACAAAAGTTGGTGAAATCTGTAGAACAAAATTCCCTTCCATTGTTGGATTGAAGAGTGACTGTTTGACAGCCAGACTCTTTTTCCACTAAGGCTTTATACTTCTGAAACATGTTGAACACCTCTGATTTCTGCTTAAGAAAATACACCCACATGCGTCTGCTGAAATCATCAACAAACAATAGAAAATATCTGCATCTAGTGGCTGATGGAGTGTTCATCGGACCATAGATGTTTGCATGAACTAGTTGCAAGACCTTGGATGCTCTCGAAGCGTCTCCATCCGAAAATGGAGTCCTATGTTGCTTTCCAACGTGACAAGCTCCGCAAACAACATGATTTTGAGTCTGAATCTCAAGTAATCCAACAACTAGATCCTCCTGAACCAATTGAGTGAGAGTGAATATTCAGGTGCCCATAACGCTAATGCCAAAGAGTGTTGATGGAAGTACTCCTAGCTGCCATGGCGTGCTCTTGAGAATCACTAGAATCAACAAGTCTATAAAGACCATGATCTTCAACGCCAACAACAACTGTAGTGCGAGTCTCCCTATCAACGATGTTGCACTTGTGCAAACCAAAGACGACATCCAACTGTGGAGAATGATGCATAATCTAACTGATTGATAGTAGATTGAGCTTCATGCCAGGTACAAAGTATACATCGAGAAATATCAAATCTCTCCCACCAGATGAAATTTGAATGTTACCCTTGTCGACAACAGTATACTCTTTGTCTCCAAAGAGAATCAGTGAAAGGCATGTACTTTGTTAACCAATCTCGATGATGTGTGAAATGCTGAGAGGCACCAGAATCAATGTACCAGGCTGATAATGTGACATCATCAGATGGGCGTTGGGCCATGAACACATAGAAGGCAAATTCCTTCTGGTTAGAATGTGTGGCAAAATTGGGTCCTTTTGCTTAGACCCTCCTTGTTTAGATTGCATGGATGCTAACAACTTCGTGCAATCTTTCACCGAATGGCCAAATTGGTGATAGTAGTTACACTGTGCACTCTTCTTCTTCGAAGATTGCTGAGGTTGACCTTGTTGTCCTTTCTGTTGGAAGGACTAAGCTTTAACCTTGGTCTTATCCAAAGCTTTGGTTGTCAAGGCTTGTTCAGTGGACGAACTAGTGTTGCTTCCAAAATATTTTGTTGTAGAAGCTCGTTGCAAAGATCAAGAAACTTCAAACCAACACTAGTAGATGTTGGCAAAATGGTCAGCGCTCCTCTTGTTACAAGTGCGGTTGCCGTTGCACCAAAAGATCAACTTGTTAATGCCCGATACAACCACTAGACTTATAGTATCCACAAGAGGCGGTTAAGCCATGTCACAAACTCTAGTGCTGCGCTGCACAACACAAGGAGACCAAGGGCACACACCTTGCAACAATCCCCCCAACGCAAGTGAGGGCTTTAAACCTGTGACCAAGTTCTGATACCACTTGTTACAAGTGCGGTTGTCGTTGCACCAAAAGATTGACCTGTTAATACTCGATACAACCACTAGACTTGTAGAATTCATAGGAGGCGGTTAAGCCATGTCACAAACCCGAGCGTTGCGCTGCACAACAAAAGGAGACCAAGGGCTCACATCTTGCAACAAAATTTCATTGTTGGCAGTGGGTCAGCGTCCCTTGCGGGGATTCATCAGATCAAAGCAAATTAAACTTCACAACATAAATTGAGGAACTGCAACAATGAATCAGATAAGCAAATTAACAGCACAACACACAACACCAAGATTTTGACGTGGAAAACCCGATTAAGGGAAAAACCACGGTTGGTACCTACCCATAGTAAGTAAGATGATACTCTGCAGTAGTATGTGAAAATATTACAATGGGGAATGCACATGCATTCAGGCACACTGCCTAGAGCTCACTGCTCAAAAGATATATGCCCGGAAGGCTACAACCCCCAGGGAAGTCTCACTGACTTACAATATGATTCAGACTACAATTCAGAAGAAATGAACTGCAATGATAGCATCCACAAATGCCTGATAACAGTTCGGGTTAAGCACAATTGTCTTCTCTGCAACACCAATCTCACCTTAACATTACATTGAATGATAAGTCTCTTGTTCGCACGATCACCTCTCTCTGATAATGCAGACATACTACCGACACCTAAATTACATAAGTATCTCACCTATAAATACAAATCATCAACCTTGATAACAAGGTCGGCTAAACCCTCAACCCTCAACTCATAATTATAAATAATTATATTACACGATACAAAGATCGATCACCGAACCAATATAATGATTTACATTACATAACATGGACCTAATTCAAATTCCCAAACGATCACATCCATCGGAAATCACGCCAAGATCAACCGCAACACGTTACACCACCAAAAATACCACATAACACGAAAATCATCACCGGTTCATAGAAATTACCAAAAACTTGCACAACGATCAATGTGGATCACCAAAACAAATAGGACACGACTAGGAAACACCAACAAGCACGTTAGAACCATCCGGAATAGTTGCGCCAACACCACTTTTCAAATCTTCATCGATCAACATCTAGAAAGCTCAAGAACACAACCAATCGACAACTGTCACAAAGAAAGATAACTTGCGGAGCACCAAATCACGAACCATCAGAAATGTAGATACACAAGATCATCCCAAACAATATCCCAAAGTCTTAGCACAAGATTTGATCACACTAGAATAAGCGGAGGAAATACCAGATTCTGCAAAACAGTGATCAGCAACACCAAACTTCAAAACCGGATCAAAAACTCTTTCCAAACTGACCAGAATAAAAATATGTTGACATCAATGACAACAACATATCCTAGCAGCAGCAATGACAACAACCAAATCCAACAATCTCCCCAACAATCCAACATAAGAGATATTGAGTGTATCAATAAAATGCTCGTAGGATCGGGGTAAGCTTTTTAGAGTGATCACTACCATATCCTCTTCTTCCATTGTTCGGCCAATAGCCTCCAACTGGTCTCGGATATCCTTTATCTTCGTAAGATGTGCTTGGATAGATGTCTTTTCATCCATCATGATAGAAAACAACATATTCTTCAGAAAGAAAGCTCGGGTCTTGTCGAATGTTTCATGAAGACTCTTCAAGAGATCATGGATCTCTTAAGCTGTTTTCCCTGAAGGCACATGAGGGAGTTGATCAGTGACAAGAAACTTGAGTATTATTAGATCTCATTTGGCAAGCCAAGGGAAGGATTTGACCTTGAAGGTTTATAAATAGAATAAAAGCACCACAGAGAATGGGTGGGTACCACCACAAATGTTTTATGCATGGTGATTTGATTATAAATTAGGAGGAAGATCATGTTGCTAGGAGGATATACATGTATAATAGGATTATGGCAGTAGAGAGATGGAAAATGAAAAGGAATCCCACATATAGGGGAGCCTTTGTTGAGGAAAAAGATCCAATGGAAAGAGTTGAAGGGATGCTCCAGCATGAGCCAGAGCTGAAATGTGGTGTGCCACCACATGTTTGCCACATGTTTTATAGGAGGATAGGAGAACTACCACAAGATCAAGATGTTCAACAAATGGAGATAGAGGCTGTCCCTCCTATCAGCCATGTATCCCCTCAACCTACTCCTGAGACAAATCTGTCCATTGATATTAATGATTCAGAAGAAGAGGGAAATGATGATGATGATGATGATGAGCATGAACAGGTTGAAAGGCCTGTGATTCAGAGATATAATCCCCCTGAAGACAGGGATGTGATTGAAGTTGAGTCATTAGACCAATTGCCTGATGATGTGAGGCATTTTGCTAGCCAACAAATTGTTTCTGATGATACTTTCGTAAATTCTTCTGAATTCAAAGCTTTAATTTTGGAATATAAAGGCAAGCAATTCTGGGAAAGAGTTAAGGATATAAGGCTTGAAATGTATCCATAGATATACAAAGAAATTATTGGAAAAGGTGGATGAAGAGATGAAGGAAATGACCCCAGAAAAGGGAAGGAAGATGCTGCAAGAAGCAGGGGTCATGATCCTGCCTGGATGGGATCTCAATTCTGTAGTTATTTTTGATAATTTGAGAACAAACCAAAACATAAGGTGAAGTTAAGTGCAGATGCTGTAGACAAAATATACATATGATCAGGATTCAATCTTGATGATCTTTCTTTGTCCACTTGGGCTATCTATCCTCCAGGAAAAAGGCCACTGACCATTGAAGACCCTAGCAGAATATATAGACACTTGAAGACACAAATCCTGTTGATGCAATAGATTTGACCATTCATGCCACCAAATTTACTAAAGCTCACATCAAGAAGGTGGTTAGAGAAAATAAACAATATATTAATGGAAATGATTAGCTGAGGTAGGAAAATGCAAGCTTAAGAGACAAATTGGGATCTGCACCTAGCACTTCTCAGTGGGCTGTTGAATATTTTGATAAAGAGAAGGAGCTGATTAAGGTCACCAATGAAAAGGACTCATTAGAAGAAGGTGGCAGAGAAGTCCTAGAGGAGGGAGGATCGATTGATTGCAAAATTGGAAGCTGTCGAGTATAATATGGCTTCAAGCTTAGTGAAAAGAAGATTTAAAAAGATGATTGCTGAAGCTGATAGATTTTGGGCTATATATGTGAGGAAGTACAATGCTTTGAAGGAGCGTGGTAGATTGCAAGGAAGGTTGCAGTCAAAGGAGGAATTAAAAGGGGAAACTGTTGAAAATGCTTTGAAGTCAATAGATGAATGGATTAATAAGAACAAAACATATCTAAGGAACCTGTTGAAGATTTAAGTGAATATGATCAAATGCAAGATACACCTTTATTTAAAGAAGATGGCAGCCTAAAATATCAGGATGAATAGAAAAGTGAACTAGCACAGATTTTGTCTCAAGCTTTGAACTTTATAAATGACGAAGAAAAGGTTGTGGAAAACACAAGTGTTCAACTTGAAAGAATGTTTTCATTAGAATATGGAATGAAGGATGTTAATGCATCAGATGCTATGTATTGTAGTCAAGAATACATCGACCATTTGTCCCAATTGAACTTGTTCTTGGCCTGGTCAACTTGAAGAATTTTGTAGTTTGAAGTATTGCTCAACAATCATAGAACCTTGCTAGATCCAGAGGTCACAGGTATCTATTAGAACATGAAGGAGAAATGAGTGGCATCAACCTGCATTCATCATTATGAATATTCCGTTTGATCACTTATTAGTTTATCCTTTATGATAATTGTAAATTTGTATTGATTGTATAAGTTAGTACTGACTCTTTGAAAGTAGTTGTCTTGCACTGAAGTGTCATTTTTATTTGTTTTTGGCTAATGGGGTATTTAGACAGTTTCTTATTGGTAACTGAAAACTGTAAATGTTCTGAAGATTGTCGCTCCCTTGTTGTTCTATAAAAGGGAAATTAGGACCATATGGTAAAGGTTCGAAATTAGTTTTTGGGGCAGGGGCATTTGATCTGTAAAGTCTTGATATTCATGGAGAATTGGCACTAAGTTCATGTTTTGAATATGGTTTCCGTTGTTTGAGGAAGATAATAGAAATATACCATTTAAATTGTCTCCAAATTGTACTTTTCTCTGTCATATGAATCAATATATCAAAGATTCAGTTATATGCTTTTGTGTTATGTATTTGATGGGTTTTCTTAATGAGAAATTAAATTTTGTCAGATAAATTTCTGTGATTTTGAGAAACGATTAGGATCAATAAGTAGAGTTTCATGGTTGCTTTATCTAGCATGTTTATGTAATGCATAGACAATTAAAGTGCCAAACAATTTGAATTTATGCCATAGGACAAACATTCAGGAATCATAAAGTATGACTTTGTTGCCTTGGGGTTCAAGGCACCAATCTAATGTATACCCCAAAACAATAATCAGAATTAATTTACACTTTGATAGTATTTTCTTTTGTTTTGGGCTTAGTTATTTTTTTTGTTTTACTTCTTGCCAGAGTAGAATAGAAAATAAGGGTTGTTGAGTTGAAGTTTTGATTAAACAAGCCCTAGAAATTGTGGGAAGTCCTATCTGCTAAAACATCATTGCATAGTGTTGTGGAACATTTAAATGATGAGAATTGTGGTTTACCCGCCAAGGTTTTGCAGAACTTGAAGTGTAGAGGATATTAATCATCATGGTTGAATCCCTATTCATTGGCCAAATCTAGCATTGAACCTAATTATAAGACCTGGCATATCTTTAGGGTTTGGTGAATCTGTTGATTTGGGAACCAACAGGTCCTAGTATTACAATGAGAGTAGGGGAGGATGGAAGAAGAAAAACTGTGGACGAAATGGCAATGGGTTGGGATGGTTTATGGATGTTGCAAGAAGGTGAGTATGCATATTAGAAGCTAAAACCAAACAAAATCAAAATATAATAATTTAAAACCCAATCTAGATATTGCAAAAACATGAAAATGACATACCATTGCTCAATGACTAAGCTATAGAGGGTGTTTTGGGGCTCAAAAAAACTTTTGTAGTAGCTCGATGGAAAGCTCAGTGTGTAGAAATATTCGAATCACTAAGATGCACTTGCTTCTCAAAAAATGCTCTCAAGTTGAAAATTTATTGCTGTAGTGTCAAAATGAGAGATTTTGAGGCCTTTTTAAAGAGTTTTTGGAGGGACTTTGGCATGAAAACATATTAGGCCTTGCTGCTGGCAGTTAGATGAGTTTGTTGAGAAAATTTGAATTTGATCTGGATGCAAGAACTTAGCTGCAAGCCATTCACCCATTGGGGACAGGTATTGAGGCTTAAAATGGTTTGGCTTCCTAGGAAAACTGGGGATAGAGGTTTACAATCTAGGGATGGTGTTCATTGAAGGTCGAGATTTTTGGATTGTGGGCGTGGCTGTTGTACTAGGATTAGGACATAGGTTTTCATGTAATAGTTTGATTTGAGGAATAAAAAGGTTGCAAGGTAAAGGAGTAAGATGTCATGCAAAGGGGAAGTGTACCAAGGAGATAAAAATCAAATGGTAAATTAAAACAGGGTTAAACTTGTTAAATCGAACATGGTGACACATACATATTAAGACTTAGACTACGGAAGGTGGTCTAAGACATACATGTGACATTGATACTAAAATGAGTGCAAATGCAACAAGGAAAGTTGTAGAGTATGCAATTTTAAATTTTAAAATCGAGTCCTCATTTTATGTAGTAAACAATAGCTTTTACTTTGTTGTTGTACTACCAGTTGAGTTTCTTTATCTTTAGTCACTATGAAGAATTTAATATGTTATGGAATCTAAAAATTAGCATTGGATCTACAGGAGGGGAAGGCAATTGAAGGGAGTAATCAAAGTGGTGATTTAGTTGGGACTAGTGAGCTTCAATTGCTCTTCCAAGATGTTGGAAAAGTTTGCCAAGTGTACATTGGATAAGATTAGTTTAGGGCAATTTCCAATAAGATTAGGTTCCAAATAATTGCTAATTCAAAGGGCGACTTGTCTATGGAAATATTATTTTTATAGCTTTTTTTTAATAATATTATTGATAGTAAAATAACACATTGAGTACAATAGAGATCAAGCTATAAAGCTATAATATATTACTAACTGTTTTGCTGACTGTTTTATACACCTGATAATATATTTACAGCATATTGCCTTTGTTGTTACGTAGTTTTTGACATGCCTGAAGTTACACACCTATCCAACAAATCTAATGTCTTTAATGTGAAACCTGGTTTTTTTCTTTTGCATCTTTCTCTTTCTTGCACTTTGGAGGAGGCTCCTGGTCATTATATCTCTTTTGAAATTCGTGGTAAGCCCTTGAGAAGGTGGAGTGCTCAATTTTGTTGAATGGCCAAGAAATCCATATCTATTCTCAGTCCTGTTCCTATTGGCCATTCCAATTTCCAGAGGCTTTAAAAACTTGGGTTTGGAAATCTCCATAGCCCCTGTTACCTGCATTGCCACATTGTAAAAGATGAGTCTCTTATAAGGCTCAGTAAGTGACCTTCTCTTATCCTGAAACTTACTCATTCCTATCAATCCAAATTGACTACAAGATTTCAGTAGAGAAAATTAACCAGAACATATTACAATCTTTGCTCAAATCATCTACCATACCCAATAAGATTTCAGAAGATTGAACATTGCCATTCCATCCTTTAATATGAAAACAAAATAAGCTCCAAATTCCCTTAGCATAGAAGCAATCAAAGAAGATATGTCTTGTAGTTTTCAGCTGTCTACACATTGTACAAATTTCAGTATCACGGTGATTAAGTTTATAAGGCAATTTTTGAAGTAATAATAACCATTTGAAACATTTTTCTAGGCTATAAACTACTAGATCAAAGCTGTTTAAACATGATTTTCCATTGATTCTCACTTAAACATGAGTTCCATGTTATGTTGAGGTAATCTAAAATAGAATTCTTGAAACTTAAAGATATGTAAATTAGGTTAGTAGATATCATTTGGATTTTAGTGCCATCACTCCATTTTAGTTGACTGACATTATTATTCTCATGAATACAGATTTTAGGTAGCTGCAGATTCCTGCACGACTCTTTGAGAATGGAGTAGGTTCTCCAATTTGATTGAGGAAGGTCATACTCACTACTCAATGAAGTCCAAGATTTTATTTGACCTCTTGCCAAGATATCCCGAAAACACCTAATTCCTTTCAGGGACCAACTTTTGGCAGAACATCCTCGAAGCAAGGCAAGGGGTTTATTTTTATGCTTTAGATTCCACTAGATGGATCTGTAAGCATGAAGCTTATTATTGTTTTCTACTAAATCATTATTACTAATATGGCCTTTCAACAGCTCCCAAGCTTTCTAGATACTCTTAAACACAGTGGATCCTGCAGGATCAACTGGGAAGTTGGCAATAAGCAGATCACAGAAAGGGAGCGACTTCCAAGATTTTGCTTGCTTGGGGATAGCAAGCTTTATATTTTTCCTAACACACACCTTCCAAAGCTCATTTCCTTCAGTGGCAAGTGCAATCCCATGAAGCTTTAGATCCTTCAATCCTAGGCCTCCATAGACTTTATCCAGGCAACACCAATCCCATTTGACTGAATGCTTTTTCCTCTTGCCCTTTCCATCTGACTACAAGAATTTTTTCAGTCTTTTTTGAATCTCATTGACCTGATAGTTGTTGATAGCCAAACAAATGAATAATAAAGACTATAGGAAGATAAAATCTTTTGGTAGATCTGGAATCTTCTAGCCAAAGGAAAAAATTGTTTTTTCCATTTATCAATTTTGCATTCAATTTTGCTCTCGATCTAGAGCCACTTATCTTTTAAGTTTGGATTAATAGCAAAAGGGATTCCAAGATATCTAACTATCTTGGTGGGACCCCCATTGAAAGTAATACTTGCTAAGCCACTAAGGAGGGGATTCATTGCAACCTAGCAGGATGGACTTTGAATTAGATACCCTTGCTCCAGAAGTAACACATGAAATGTCTAGTTTATGTATAAGGAGCCCCACATTTTTTTCATCTAGATCCAAGAATAAAGCACTATCGTTAGCAAATTGCATATAAGGAGATCCTCCTTGTTAGGGAGGGATATACCCCTAATCTTAGGAGACATAGAGGAATCTCTCAAAAGATAAAACAAAGCATTAAATGCAATAACAAAAAGCGCAAGAGCAAGTGGGCATCCTTGTCTAATGGATCTCTCCAAAGCAAAACTTTCAGATAAGGAATCATTTATATCAATTTGGGCAACATCATCCTTTAGCAGTCTTAACCATATTACAAAATCTATCAAGGAATCCAAAGGCTTCAAGAGTCATTCTAGTCAACCATGTCATATGATTTCTCAAAGTCCAGGAGAAACATTGTTGTGTTTTGGTTAGAGTGCTTGGCCAATCCATGGCCTCTTAGCTAGTTAGGAGATTTTCAAGAATGTACCTACCTTTGATGAAACCGGTTTGAGTATTACTGACTATGGTAGGAAGAATGTCAACTAACCTCGGAGCAAGAATCTTAGCAAGGATTTTGTAAGAAACATTAAGCAAAGTGATTGGGCACCAATTTTTAATGAGAGATCTATCATCATCTTTAGGAATCAACTTAATCACTCTTACTGATATTTCTTCCAAGAGAACCTCTTTCCATAGCTTCATTATACACTTGGAGCAAGTCTTGACTTACTTAATCTATGTTTTTCTTATATAATTCCATAGGTGAGCCATCAGCCTTAGTGGACTTATCATTGTTGAAAACACTTATTGCTTTTTTAACTTCTTCTAGGGTGATCTCCTTATGAAGATTCTCAAATCCTCCAACGAAAGTTTTTTTGGGATGAGCTTCCTATAGAGGTCCCTTGCTATTTGATTATCCACATTGCTTCCTTCAAAAGAAAAAAGATTCTTATAAGCAAAGAATTGTTGTTTAATCTTCTCACTATCATATATCATTTTATCTTCTGCCCATATCTTATACCTTCATTTCTTATGTATCTAAAGAAAAACTTAGAACCTTTATCTCCATTCTTTAGCCAATTCATCTTTGCCCTAACTTTAAGGCCTTGAATATTGCTAGTTTGCAACCTCCTTAGAGAGTCTTTGATACCTGCTAATTCATCACTAATTTTTGTGTTGGTATGGTCACTTTGAAGCTGAGCTTCACTGTACAAGAGCTTTTCATTGAGGTCATCTTCCATCATTCTTCTGTTCAAGGCTCTTTTCTTTTCAATGGTTTGATAGATTACTTTCCAGCTGTTAAGATTTTGTTCCCACCTTTCTATAGCTTTGAGTTCAATGGAGACATGATAAGAGTAAATGCACACTGTGTACAAATTATTGGCTGGAGGGTTGGGGTATGTGGTGAGCTCTCACTTTAGTAGAGGATTGAGATAGTGAAATTGTTTAATGATGACATCTTCACACCATTTGTTATCTTGATACCTACACCTTCTAATATTACTAGTACTTATATGCACTGTACCAATATAGATAACAGTAACAGATAATCAAATTAAGCACACAAAGAACGCCAATATACCCTGGGAAAACCTCCCTCTTGGAGGTGAAAAACCCAACAACTAATCTCAGATCTTTATTATGCAATAATCAGAGGTAATTACAATTAGCTTCAACACTTGAAGCAATCAAAACCAGTAAATTATGCACAGTAGAACAACATCTTCAACGTAGGATATACACAATGATGAACTTATCTCTGAGAATAGGGTGTTTTCTGTCACAAGGAGGTTCGCAGTCTCAGAGATGGAGTTCACTGCCTGCAAATGATGTTTGCCGCCCTCAAATGATCTTCGCTGTCTTCAAGATGATGTTCGCTTTCAGAAAGAACAGTTCGCTATCCTTTGTATATGATTCGCTGACCTCTGAATGTGCTTCGCTGACTTAGGAATGTGCTTTGCTGACTTAGAAGATGATTCGCTGATCACAGAATTAATTCGCTGGAGAATGCCGAATAGGTTTGTAATCGCTGATTGTGTGTCATTACAATGACATTGACTTCGCATATATATGTGCCTCTAGCATCCTAATTCATTTATGTTGGCTTTTGGCGCCAAGGAGGATCAGAGCTATAATTTACAAGTTACATCATATAGGTCTTAACTAATTATAAGTTACACATGGGTGGTTACAAGTTACATTTAATCACAAGTTACATATGACGCCCAATTAGGGCTCGACTAACATTGAATCATTAATGCCTTCTAAGGCTGGCAGGCCACATAATTGCTAAGTGTACTAGGTCGGCCCTAGAAGGGATCCGACCTAGCTACAAACAGCAACACTCACTCTTAGCTAGGGAGGAGACCTTCTCGAGATCTGAGATACATGGCTACTCCCATGAAGGATGCAAATGAGCACAACCACCATGGCTACTCCCATGGAGTGAACAAGCACAAGTGCTAAGTCATGGAATTTCTTCCATGATATCCACCATGCCTACTCACAGAGGGTGGGTCCACCATACCTACACGCAGAGGGTGGATAAACATAATCACATCATGGAATTTATTCCATGACATCCACTATGCCTACTCGCAGAGGGTGGATCCACCATGCCTACTTGCAGAGGGTGGAAGAGGGCTTTCACCTCAAACTTTTCCCAGAGAAGAGTGCATTACCACCATGCCTAGTCACAGAGGGTGGAAGATACATCTCAATGTATCACTAATGTTGAGACTCTCTCTCAACTAGAGCTTCATTCTCCACAATTCCAAGCTTGTCCCGAAAATGCATAAACTTCACTTTTGGCAAGGGGCTTGGTGAGAATGTCAGCTGTTTGCTCCTCAGTGCAAATGTATCTCAGCTGAACAACATTCCTCTGTACCATATCCCTCATGTAATGGTACTGAATCTCAACATGTTTTGATCTATCATGGAATACTGGATTAACCGAAAGCTTCACATAGCTTTGGTTATCACAATGAATGATAGTAGGCTCCAACGATTGTCCGAACAATCCTGCAAGGAGCTTTCAAAGCCACATTGCTTCGCGAGTTGCCACACATGCTGCAATGTATTCTACTTCTGCAGTACTCAATGCCCCTGAAGACTGTTTCTCGCTACACCGGGAAATCATAGTAGATCCCAAGCTGAAGCAAACTCTAGAAGTGCTCTTGCGATCAGTGACACTTCTTGCCCAATCAGAATCAGAATAGCCTTTCAAGTTCAGTGTTGTGTTGGAAGAATACTTCAATCCATATCCAATTGTGCCACGCAAGTATCTCAGGATATGCTTGGCTGCAACTAGATGTATCTGTCTTGGTTCACACATGAACTGACAAAGTGCACTCATTGCATAGCAAATATCTGGTCTAGTGTTAACATTATCATGGATTGGTGGAAGGACATTATACATCATTTCTTTATCAATATCATGGTCACATGTAAGGAGGGTCCTTCCTTCCTCAGGGCAATTGATTGTATAGCAAATTGCACAAATGTGGAGTTTTAATTTTAAATTCTCATAGTTGCCATCGAGGTAATAGGCCCTTATTAATAGACTGTGAGAAATGTGGCATATGCAGGTTGGGACAAATGTGGCAAATGTTGCATGGGGTAGTTGGTTGAAATTGTCTACAAGTGTATTGGGACTCCGAACAATGCACTGAAGTGTATCGACAAAATTAGCAGTATCAAACAGATTGTAGGCGATTTGTAGATGTTTCTATGCAATCATCACGTATTACATGCATTATTTTGGTCATTTTTCAAATATGAATTTATCAAGGTTGTGAAAATAAGATATTTAGACTACTTCATTTTGTTGGAGAGGAAAGAGCCCTTGTATCTAATGATCATGACACAAGCATGGAATCAGTGGGCTAAGTCAAGCACATGGTAGTGCGAGGATGAAGGAAGTGGTGAATAATGATGCTTTTTGGTCAAATACCAAATATATAACCTCCATCATATCCCTAGTCTTCATGGTGATCAGATATGAATACTTCCAACCATCTGGAGATAAATAAGTGCATTTATAGCATGCCCAGTTAAATAAAGGCTGCAACTCAACAAATAGACCCAATCTTGTAGTTCTATAATGAGCACATTCAGCCTATCAGTTAGTGGAGGTACCCAATCTTGGAGTTCTATGTTGAGCACATTCAACCTGTCATTGAGTGGAGGGGTGAGACGCTCAACACTCCTTTGCATATGTCCACCTATGCATTGAATTCAAAGTGGTTTGTACAGAGGCCTAATATACTTCTTTCTCTTGATGTCGTGGAGGTGAAGGGAGGCTTCTTGAGGGATACTAAGAGTTATGCAAAGGAAGCCACATTGATTTAGCATGAGTGGACTAGATTTGCCAAGCTCAAGGACTCGTGAATTCAACAAAGATAAATATGGGGACTTTGGCATAGGAGAATTGAGGTGGCCAAGTATGATATTGCCAAGATGTCTCTGGGCTAAAGAGCTGCTAATTTCAAATATATTGCAGGCTACCCATTCAATTTAATCTTCTTGAGAGTTCCAGTCTTCACGCTACAATATTCATGGCAGAGTTCCCTAACTCGCCGCGAGTCAGGCGTGTTGGCCGAGTTGGTGAGTTGAGCCAAGCTCGGCGAGTTTTGACAACTCGTGACTCAGACTCGGCGAGTTTTGCTCATGACTCGCCCTGGTAAAACTTGCTGAGTCCGAGCTCCAAGACTCGCGCCACGACATGTCAGACATGGCAAACAGAGAGGCGAAGGCTATGGATATGGCAGAGGAGGAGGATAGAGCACGATCCGACACAAGCACAATTGATGTTGATCATTGTGGCACCTCACAGGCGGAGACTATGGCTACTCAGTCATCTAGGACCTACCTTAGACGCCTTTGTAGGAGGCTGACAGACTACTCTGAGGCTGAGGCTGAGGATGAGCTAGAGCTTCTATTTGATGATGTTATAGTGTCTTTAAGCTTTATTCAATAATGGGTGCATGAAACAAGTTTTAAATTGTTAAAAATATCTAAATTTCAAGGGTTTTTTAATTTTGTAGAGTCATTGCCGAGTCGTTGCTGAGTCATAGCCGAGTCATGAGTCGAGTTGGCCTTGCCGATTCCGAGTCTGGGAACTTTGATTCATGGTCACCTCATTCACCAGATGTGACAAATTAAATTTATGTTATATAATGGTGGTTTGAACATTGTCTACACTTGTTATTTATGGAATGTCTGGTCCAGCCGAAATCTGATTGGAGCCCAATCTATATATTTTTGCAAATGTAAAACCGAGCCAAAATCTGGCCATAATCGTCAACAAAATCGGAAGTAAAATACATGAGAAATGGCAACCTTTTTTTCTATTCAAAGTAACCACTACTGGCCTTGCTAGTTGTAGGCACCAATTAAAAAATACATTTTTTTGATATATCAGAGGTGGTTTTATCATAGTTCCCAACGGAGACAACAATTAAATCTTAAAAGACAGGTCAATAAATATAGAACATCGTTGTGATTAATGGAAGACTGGTTCATTTACTAATCCAAATTTCAGGTAGCCTTAGGTCAGGTGCTCTAAAGTACCAAAAAGAGTTTTATTCTGCCTAAATATGTACTTTATATGACCCCGGGCTATCCAAATATATTAAGTAACCTAATATCCAGCAAATGCAAATGGCAGATAATGTTAGAAGACTAACATCCGTGGAATGCCACACTAGATCTTCCTCTTTGAACATTAATGAGGTGCCTCTCACCTTCTTAACTTAAACTTGCTCAGGTCTGCAAATACTAGTCAGCAGTAGAGTGAATTTGTCTTCAATAGATCCCTTGCAAATAACCAGTGGACGAGGTATCGTTTTGTGATGTGATGTGGGTTCTTAAGCTATGATGCCAGGTTTGGCTGTCTCAGTGTAATGTCCCCTACTAAGTTTAGGCCATAACTGTAATTAATTTATTTCAATACACTTACTGACTTTAACTAAATTGATTAGGAGACAACTCTATTTTTAGCTCTTTCCTTAACATAAATCAAATCTGTGATATTCCATAGTTTTAAATAATTTATCAATTATTCATGAATAAATTGTAAATCCACCATACTAGGCAATTAATTCTATTATTAGATAATTAATTGTATCATCCATAATTCTTAATGCAAAGTTCAATCCTTGTTACTACTCCAGTTTTAAGGAGGAGATGACTATTTTGCCAAGTGCTTAGATACCAAACTCAATAGGCTCCCTCAAAGTTTACAGATCCAAGCCCTTACCCTATCTTGGGACTATGCCCTCAAGGTTTATGGGATGCTGATCCCTACCCTATATTGGGAATCATTCTATTGGTTGGATTTAGACTGCCCCTCTTGGAAACAATTCAAACCTATCTTCTTAAATACTGACAGTTTTAACATGATTCAGACTATTAGTATACTAAGTACTAACATCTCATGTATTATGAATATATATGAAATTAAGTATGACTGTCATACATATTCAGTCTGTATAACAACATTATCAGGCTTCATATATTAAGCACACATATTGCCTGTAACTTAATAACAGTTCTGATCTGATCCAATCCATCGTGATGTTTTTGGATGCTTTGATTCCTTTCCTTTATATCTCTCAATGTGAGGGAGAGGTCATACCTCTTCATCATGCATGCCCTTTGGCAAGAGACGCACCCTTTCAGCATTAGCACCTTTTGAAAGAGTGCAACTCTTCATTATTTCTGCCCTTTGAAAGGGACATAACCTTTCATAATCAGATGTGCACTTCTTATTTAAATCAGACGTGCACTTCTGATTTCCAAATTATCCCCCCCCTCAAATGAGGTTCTCTTCTCCCTTTTATATCTCATTGTTGAGGGAGTCACAACTTTTCCTTCCATGTCTTTTGACCATTCATTAACTTAATTAAATTTTAATTAATTATATTTAATTATATTCTTTTATATTTTAATTTAATTTTTAATATTGAAATTTTATTATTATTGTTTTTATTATTAAATTCTATTTCAAAGTGGGGACATTACACCCAGCCTTAATGGGTCTAGGTTCCCTCACAGTCTGTGCTGGGTATTTCTGAGACATACCTGGAGTGTGAAGTGTGCGAAAACCCCCGGCCACCCCTCTGCCTCATCTCTTCCCCTTGCTTTCTCCAACAGAAAAATCAGGTGAAGAAAAGGAAAATGTAAAAATGATAAATATGGATTTCTTGGCCCTTTAACCCATGCATTCCTTAATTGCTCTTGTCTAGTCCTTGGATGGGTGTGCAGTTTGGTGCCTGTTTTAGAGTTCATCTCTATAGGTTCTTTTTACCACTTTTGTAAGGTGGGAACCCTAGGCAGGTGGATGAGGCAAGGAACTGTGAATGGCTCAAATTGCATGTAATATTTGTGTGTTCAGCTCTGCAAGATTTATTTTTATTCATTTCTGATTAACTTAAGTGAAATTGAGGCTTTTGGACAAAGAATGGGAGGTCAATAAAGTTTGAACACTTTCATAGGAGGGGGAGAGGAAATTTACATTTATTGGGACTATGTCCAATGATTATTGTTTCTGTAATAACTCTTGTAGATTTTCTTAGGTTATAAAATAATTTATAATGTATTTCTATATAGCATATACCCAGAATAATATACCAGCAACAGTGTATACCAAGAATAATATTCTGATATTTTTTCTTAATATAAAGAAATGGTTATTACCTGGTTTTTAGTATACCGAATCATATTAGTATAGTGTATAACAAGAATAATATTCTGTTATAGTATAAAGAGATGGTTATTACCTGGTTTTTAGTATACATAACCATATTGTGCCACTATTGAATCATTAGCATTACAAAAAATGTAAAAACTGAACTGCACCAAGAGAAGGCGTAAAGAAGTAATATAGTGAAATCAGGTATTCCTGGAGCCAGCGTCTGCATCCGAAGCAATCAACTGTCAAAGCAGTTCAACATTATGAATCAGATATTTCACTCCCTGGCTAAGATGATTCTTCTAGGGGCTTGTATGCTGGAGAGAGGGAGGCGGGAAAGGGGCCTCCAAACTGCTTATTAAAGTCTCCAACTCCCCCATATTTCCTTAAATGATTCCTTTCTTCACAGCACTCACCAAACTTGAAGACGAGCCTCAAGTTCTTTGAAAGATGCAATGGATGCTAGACCTTCATATCCATCATCAGAATTCAAGAGTTGTCTCCAAAACTTTCAAAAAAGTCTTATCACATATAGAACTCTGCTGATGACTTTACCAATTTTTTGCCCTTGCTGATGTCCTGGCGTTTTGATACGAACCTTGAAAGATAAAATGCTGTTTACTCTGCTTATGGAGACAATGTCCAAATAATCTTACCCAAGCACTTATTTTATTGCACATTACTTTAGGCCTGATTGCAATGAAACCATAATCTTCTTGGTAACTGGAATGAATCTATCAATTATGTCCCATTTTTAGAGCAACCCTACCCAATTGTTCACTTCGTTCCCTACCTGTCAGGACTTATTGACATCAAAGCCAAATTTGGCATTGTAATGTGCAACTCTAATAGCTTGGAAGCAATTTTTGAAGGAAAATAAATAAAATGAATCAGTAATTGGCCATGCTTCTTTTGATGTGTAATTAATCTTTCAGCTGTGAACCTCTATTATGAAGGACATAGATCATTACCATAATACCATGAAATCACCTTTGATGTGTAGATTCTCGATTTCAACTTGACAAGTAGGCTGAAAGCTCAGTGGCAGTGCACTAGCTTCAGCATCATTATTAATCCACCAAACTCAGTTCTTGGAAGCTGCCTGAAGCAGGCGCTTCATATTATCCTTGATGATACATCATGCTCCCAAGGGGCCTGGATTCTTTCTTGAAGCTCCATCAAAATTCATTTTGAGAGAATTAGTGGGCAGAGAATTTTATTTTATAGAATTCCCTTTTACCTTGACAGATTTATCTCCTCCCCTTTGAATGGACTTTATATATATACAATGTATGTGTGTATGCGTGTATGTATTTATGTATGTATGTATGTATGTGCATGGATGTGAATGTATGTATGTGTATGTATGCATGGATGTGAATGCATGTGTATGTATGTACTTATGTATGTGTGTATTTATGTATGTATGCATGTGTGTGTGTTTGTATGTATTTATGTCTGTCTGTTTGTATGTATGTATGTGTGTGCACGTGTGTGTACATTTACATACATACATACATAGCCGAACCCAGCTATGCTGAACTCAAGATTTTTTTTCCCATACTACCAAACCCAAACCTTCAAACCTGTACCTGATGTAGCACCTGAACTAACAACTTAGTTCTTAAGTATGTCACTTGGCCCCTCCAAAAGCTTTGCATGCAGATCAAGTTGTCCTTGCATTTAAGGGTCAATCCTTGACCTACTGCACCATCAAACATAGTCGGTTCGTTTCTGCTACTTACCACTCATATTACAAAATTGAGAAGTAACCAATGTTGAAATTGAAAACTGATGAGGATTCCATGTGACTGTTCTGCATGACACTAACCGGGTTGGCTATCACAGCATTGGTTTGTAGACCCAAACCCCAAACATCATGGACTCCAATACATCATTTTCAACAATACATCATTTTCAATAGTATCATTGGCCACCTTGGTTGTTGTAAAGAATAATTGCTACTGATGTTGATGCCTGCCATAACTCCTCTTATTCCTTTATCACACTCACTGCCCTTGTTTTAGTTTAAAGTATAAATTAGCAAAAAATCATGTTGTAGCAAAAATCCCCGAATGCATTGTACTTTGCTGCTTGACAGATGTAATAAAAACTCATTATCTGTTTAACTAATGTGGATTCATTTCATGAATCAACAAATGCTTACACGTTCAATGAAATCCTTTTAATCTATTACTATACATCCTACCTACCAGCAGCACGCTTTGTCCCAAGCAAGATACACCTATTCGATACAAATTGAGTAGTGGTTACTTTGAGAATGTCTTTAACAAAAGTGGAGGGTTAATATCAATCAAGTGGGCCCCAACTTGTTGAAATGAAGGAAAATCAGATGGACGAAATGCCTTTCTATTCAACATATTGCAAGCTTGAAATGTAGCATGAAGTCAAGGACTTCCATATTGGAGAACTTGTCTAATGGAACTCAAGAACAAGTTTCTGAAGCTTCTGACTAGCTAAGTGAAGAGAAGCTTTGAAGCCCAACTAAGTGCTAAAACCACGATTTTTGTGGTGTTATTCCATTTGTATATGTGTATGTTAAATCTTAAGCTCAATTTGGGGCACTTCCATAGTTTATGATGCTAATTTTAGATTTTTAACATTACATTTTAAAGCATATCTGTAGTTTAGGATTTTGGAGATTGCATTTGGTATAATTCAAACTTACTCTTTAGGTTAAAGGGTTTGATTTCTTTTCCCTAGTGTGCTTCTCTAGTTGTTAAATGGCACAATGTCAGTGTTAGATATGTTCTTACAACGTTTATGAACCTTATCTTTATTATTAGCCGATAGGCTATATTATGTGGAGCTTCTGAGGGAAACCTGTCTCACCCTCCAAAACCAGTCTTCGACACTCCAAAACCAGTCTTCCATTCGATAAACGCGTTAGAAATTAATTTGCATCCCAAAACAAATTTAGAAATTAAACCAAATGAAATCTGATATCCGAATCAAATCGGATCTGGATCAAATGAAAATTTAATTTGCAATCAATATTTTCATTTAAATGCTGTAAAAATCTTATCTCCTGCTCAAAAATCCGATATTGTTAGATCTATTTTGCAGGGTATAAATAGATTGAAGCAGCAGCCAAAGGCATATCAGTAATTGTTTGTCTTTAAACACATTTTTTTCGTAGGGTTCCTTAATATTTTTCCTGCATACTTTTTTGATTTTTACTTATGAGCAATGTTTACAGCACGGCACAGTTTGTGCAGAATCTTGAAGTCATTCCCTTGTCATGGTTTCAGGGAGTTTTTATTTTAGGAATCTGTACTCACCCGATCATTTTCTATTGTTGATCATTTTCTTTTGTGTTTTATTTCATTCTAAAACATTGTCTTTCTCTGTTAAATGAAGGCAATATTTGTTTTTCAGGTCTGGGGCTAGTTAATTGGGGATTTGAAATCTATTTGTACGAAGCTGGATCAATTTTTGTTGTGTTTTATTTCATTTGACAACAAATATTTTTTAGTATTAAATGAACGCATTGCTAATGTTTTTACCTATGGCTGTCTTCAGCAACCCGTAACTTTCATAGCATTTGACACAAAAAAATGGAGTTAATCGTAACCTGAATGATCTAGCCTCCATGCCTAGGATTAGATGAAGAATCTTGCGTTCAAATCCAGTAAAAATAGACTTCCAGTGGTTTGACTTTGTATGGAAGAATTATTTTCACTCTTAAGATTTTCTTCATCTCGATCCTCCTTATCCTCCTTATTGAAACATTTTCTTATGTGCTAACTGCCACAAGGACATGACACTTTGGCAATTTTTCTCTCTGTCAGTATACCTATTGTAACACAATGTTGGACTATCTCAATTGTTCCTTTTAGTTTGAGATTGTTTTCAGTGCTAGAGTTTATAATGTTGGAATGAGTCATATGAATCTACCTTTCCGTCATGTTGTGATCTTTTCACACATCACCCCATTGCTAACGGGGACCCCCTCTTTGCCGGCTTTCTGTGTTGTTAGGTTAGGGTTTTGGTTGCTTAGTGGGCAATTTTGTGTTTCCCATGCCCGAGTCTCGAAGTTTTGATCATGCTTAGTGCCATCTAGGGTTTTTGAAGTTATAGGATCATTACAAATGTCGATATTTTAATGATCCTAAGTTTTGTCCAAGTGTAGACCTATTGTGCGTTAACGTGTTTTTAAACACGTGCATCAGTGATTTTAAAGTGCCAAGATATTCACAGACCTTTTGGAGTTGTTTTCTCGCTCCTAAGGTATTATTTAAGTTGGTTTCGCACTTTATTCCAATATTTTCCTAGCATTTTGTTCATATTTTTGGAAAATTTGCTTAAGTCCAGTCTAAATTTGAAGTTTCTAAGTGATTTTGAGTGGTTAAAATGATAAAATCCTAAGGGAAATCCATATTCCAAGGGTTAAAATGTCAAATTCCATGCTAGAGGTGCTCTTCCCCTCACATTCCAGACTACCCAATCCATTCCCCCACTCAAAATCCACACTACACATGGGTTTCCCCTGAAATCTATACTGGCTACTATTTTCCCCCACTGTTTATCCATACCCAAATCGATTTTCCCCTGGAAGTGCTAAAATTTGGTTAAGTGTCAGGATTTATCCAGACTGCCATCGATTTTCCACTTGGAGTGCGGAGTGGAGTGCGAACAACGTTCAGGATGATTCCATGCTTGGGTCGATTTTCCACCAGGATTTTTGTGACAAGTGATTGCGGATTTTTGTCCGGATTTTCCTCCAAACAGAGGTTGATTTTCCCCTAAGAGCATTTTGTAAGGATTTTTGTCCGGATTTTCATACAGAGAGAGATCGATTTTCCATTGGGAGTATTTTGAAGTGTTTTGAGTTCGGATTTTCATCCAGAGTGAGGTCGAAATTCCACGAGGAAGGATTTTTCCAAGTAAAGTGAGTTTGGAGTGTGGATTTTTCAATCCAGATTGCCATCGATTTTCCCTTAGGATTTTTGTGTGCAATTTTGATGAATTTATGCATGGATTTTTATCCAAGCTAGGGTTGATTTTCCCTTATCGGAAATTTTTGACAATTTTTAATGATTTTTAAAGAGATTTTTCAATTCCAACCCAAGTCGATTTTCCCTTGGAGGTTTAATTTTGATTTTAATTGAATTATTTTAATAAATAAGCCCCATTTTTAATTGCTTTTAAATAATGATTAACGATTATTTAATATTTTAAAAGCAAAATTTAATAATTTGCAATAATCATTTAATATTTGAACCTTCTAGAAGCAAGTTAGGTTTTCACCAAGCAAGTATTTAAGCAAGTGTTTTACCCCACGTTGCTTGTGTGGTGAAAGTGAGAGGTGAAAGCAAGTATAAAAGAGGAGACTTAATATTATTTTATTATTAAATCTGTCAGGTGTCTCCATGAAAGACGTTTTTTCCAAGTTGGGCGAATTTTTTTAGCAAGGTGTTTTGGTGAAGTGTGGGATTGAGGATTTATTTTCCTCCATTTTTTCCAGCTTGTTGATTTATTTCCCTTGGCTGCCATTAAAGATCAGTTCTAGAATTTCAATTTTTGCTGAGTTTGGCGATTTTTCCAAATTTGACATTTTTTGGTGAAAATTGGCGATTTTATGTTTGGAGATTTGGGCGATATTTTCCTCCTTTATTTGCTTGCTGTCTAGACCTCCATTGCTGCAGATCTAAGCTGCCATTGACAACATTTTTCAGAATTTTAGTATGGCGCCATAGTTGAGAAAATATCGATTTGAAGTTTGGGAGTGATTTGGTGCCACATTTTGGTGATTTTCATGCATGCTTGGTGGCTGCCATCATTTCCAGCCTGTTGATTCACTTCAGATCTGAGGTTTGCTTCAGATTTTGACCTCCATTAATGGCTGTCATTAATTTTCAGACTTGTTTTTATTGCCCAGTTGATTCCAACTTGGGCAATTTGCATTTGGAGGTATTTTGTGGAGTTTTCTGTGCATTTTCAGAACCATCTTATCGCTGTTGCAGGTCTGAAAACTCCATTGTTAGGTAGTTGCTTTCAGAAATTTTCATTTCCAGCCACCTAACCATTTTGACGATTTTGCTTGGAGATGATTTCTTGGCCATTTTTCATCATTTTCAGGGATTTTTAACCACTTTGCAAGGTGCTGGTAAGTCTGAAGTATTCAATTTTCAGACTTGTCTTCAAAAATTAATTTTTTACCAGCCACACTTACATTCCTGAATATGATTATTTTCATCATTTAAATTGATTTCTATCGAGTTTATGCACATTTTTGAAGATTGCAACATGTAAAAAGTCTGATTTTCTGGTTGTCTTCAAATTTTTTGACTTCCATTGTTGACTGCGGAAGGTGTCTTTAGACATACATTGTGTGAAAACACAACCTTTCACACCTTTCCTTAGTCATCATTTATCTGATTATATACTCCTTTGCATTTTAGCTTGTATATTTTCTAAGCATAAGGAGGTATCAATGAATTTTATGGAAGACTTCCATGCCTTAGTGTTGTCACACTTTGAACTTAATTGCTAAAATTTACCAAGTGTATGGATCATTTTCAGGTCTCCATTAGCTAAAATCTTTAGAAAGTCAGGAATTTTATTAAGAACATTATTTATTTTCCTAAGTCTAACTTCGAGCTTCGTATAGGTGCGATGCCAAAATATGGATATGAAGAAAGAAAAGAATTATTGAAGATGTTGGAGATTGGATTTTATCCAGAGCTTAAGATTTCATCCAGATGGAAGGAGATCACCGATACAAACATGCATTTCCTAGACTTCGACAAGATGCAGCGTCAGATGTTTGGAGTCGGAGATCAAGTTCCTTCCCCAGCATATGCGAACATTATGAAGAGTGACATTTTCCATGCCGCTGGATTTGCATAGTCCATACAGTGCAGTGAGCTTATCTTGGAGTGTGCACGATGTTACGATCCGCTCACAAGAATGATCAAAACTCCTAAGGGCGTTGTCATCGCCTACCTTGCTGAGGATGCTATTGCAAAGGTGTTTGGAATTCCACACGGAATAGACATGAAGGATGTGACCAAGGAGAATTATGCAGAAAGTTACACGAAGAAGATGGGTGTATGCAAGAATTTAATTAACAAAGAGTGGATGATTGAGTCTAGGTCTCATCATTTCAAGGCTCCCAAGACACTCATGTACATAGATTTTAAGGAGGAATATAGTGATTTGATATTCCTACTCAACAGAGTGATGGGGATGTCGCAGGAAGCAATATTTTATGGATGGATGTTCTACTTCATCCAGGATTGTCTTAGAGGAACACTAGTAAATTGGTCAAAGATTATAAGTGACAACCTAGATTTTCAGCTGAGGAATGTAGAGCAGTCCAAGTCATTCACCATGACTTCCTACCTGGTGTACCTGCATGCACAATTTGTTTTATACAAAGGATTAATATGCAAAGGTGAAGTCGAGAATAGACAAGGACAGTTCAAGAGTCATGAATGCTACCCCCAGCTGAGCATGTATAGAATTGAAGACTCTAAGAGAGTGAATGATGCATTCACTATGTACATCACACGGATGCTGCAAGGCGGAATCCACAGAAGATTGTCCAAGGAGGCAACAGAGTTAATAGAAAAGTATGGATCGTGGTATATACAGTTTCCCAATTTCACATACCTCAAGATTCATGGGTTTCAATCTGAACCCTACAAACTTCCTAGGTATCCTACCGACAGAATGATATTGTTGGAAGTGGTGAGACAACATCTAGAGTTCAATGTTATCTAGAGAGAGAAGCACAAGACATGAATGACATTCCCTATTTCATGATGGGACAAGTGGATGAGAGCTGGATGTGGCAACAAAGGAATAGGCCACATAAATTTTGATAATCTAGTTAGAGTAAGCAAAAGGGCTCTGTGAGACATATACCACCTATCATCAAACCGACAAGTGCATTTTGTGATGAATGTGTAAGAGGAAAGCTCTCATGAATGTGTAAGAGGAATGCTTTGAGTCCCAATGCATGATGGGACAAGTGGATGAGAGCTGGATGTGGCACAAAGGAATAGGCCACATAAATTTTGATAATCTAGTTAGAGTAAGCAAAAGGGCTCTGTGAGACATATACCACCTATCATCAAACCGACAAGTGCATTTTGTGATGAATGTGTAAGAGGAAAGCAGGCTAAGGTGTCCTTCAAGACTAAAGAACACAATATTTCAAGGCCACTTGAACTTGTGCATATTGATCTATGTAGACCAACTATAACAAGAGCTCTTGCCAGTGAGAGATATTTCATGCTCTTCATTGATGATTTTTCAAGAATGACATGGGTTATTTTCCTACAGGACAAATATCAAGCTTTTGAAAGATTCAATATTTTTCTAGAAGATGTTGGAGAGGAAAATTGGATGAAAGCTGAAATGTCTAAGATCAAACGAGGGTGGAGTTCACATCAAATGTGTTTGAATATTACTGTGAAAGACATGGAATAAGAAGATAGTATTCAGCTCCAAGAACATCACAACAAAATGGTGTGGTAGAAAGGAAAAATAGGATAACCAAGGAGATGGAAAGGACCATGCTAAATGAGGCAAACATACTGGATATGTACTGGAAGGAAGCAACTCACACTGTTGTATATACTTTGAACCGGGTTCAACTGAGAGCAAACAACATAATGACACCTTATGAACTATGGTATGATCAGAAGCCATCAGTTAAATACTTCAAAGTATTTGGAAGTAAATGCTTCATGAAGAGAGATATGGATGGATTAGGTATCTTTGATTCCAGGAGTGATGAAGGTATTCCAGGAGTGATGAAGGTATCTTCTTGGGCTACTCAACTCATAGAAAAGCCTACAAATGCTACAACAAAAGACTAAGAAGAGTCATTGAGAGTGTGCATATAAAAGTTGATGAAAATATGCATAAAGGAAGACAAGCACAAGTAAACCGATATGATGACACCGGTGATGAAGATTAAGTTTAGATCGATAGCGAACTGGAAGAAGCATCAAACAAGTCCCCCAATTGATATGTGCAGAAAAATCACCCGAAAGATCAGATCTTAGGTATAAGAATGATGATGTGTAGACCAAAAGAAGACTTGCTCAGAATGATGAACAAGTCAATTTTTGCCTCATGACTGAAATGGAACCCAAAATATTTAATGAGGCTAGCAAAATTTAGAAATGGATGGATGCAATGGAAGAAGAACTGCAACAAATTGAGAAGAACAAAACTTGGGAGTTAGTTCCTAGACCGATAGATAAGAATGTCATTGGCACAAAGTGGGTCTACCGAAACAAGATAAATGAAGAAGGTAAGATTGTTAGGCACAAAGAAAGGTTAGCGTGAAAAGGGTATTCCCAAGTAGAAGGAATAGATTTTGAAGAAACATATGCACCGATTGCAAGACTTGAAGCCATTAGAATGTTTCTAGCATTCTTTGCCTACAAAGGATACAAGGTATATCAAATAGATGTTAAATCTGTTTTCTTAAATTGTAATTTAGAAGAAGAAGATTACTTAGAACAATCAAAAGGTTTTCTAATGCATGATGATGAAACCTTTCTGTGCCGGTTGAAGAAGGCATTGTATGGCTTGAAACAGGCTCCAAGAGCATGGTACTTAAGGCTAGATAAGTATCTAAAAGAGAAGGGTTTTAAAAAGGGAAGTGTAGACAGTAATATGTACCTTAAAGCAGATGGAAACCACATGATTATTGTGGTTGTTTATGTGGATGACATAATTTTTGGAGGCAACAAGGACACTCTGTGTAAAGACTTTGCTGATCAGATGCAGTCAAAATTTGAGATGTCAATGCTTGGAGAGCTGTCATACTTTCTTGGTTTGCAGATTTCACAGCAAGGTAAAGGGATATTTATCTCTCAAACCAAGTATGCTAGAGATATGTTGAAGAAGTTTCTGATGGAAGATAACAAACTGGTAAGTACCCCCATTGTGACCAGTTGCAAGTTGAGAAAGATTGATGAGTCATCGGTAGTGGATATTGTACAGATCCATGATTGGCATTTTGTTATATCTTACTACTTCTAGACCGGATATAGTGCAAGCAGTATGCATGGTAGCAAGATTTCAAGCTGCACCCAAACAGTCACATGTAAATGCATTTAGAAGGATCTTCAGGTACCTACAAGAAACACTCAATTATGGACTATGGTACCCTAAGCAAGAATAATTCACCTTGCAAGCCTACACTAATGTTGATTGGGCAGGTTGCATTGATGACCGGAAGAGCACAAGTGTGGTTCATTCTTCTGACATAGCCAGTTGGTTTCATGGCACAACAAGAAGCAAGATTCAATCTCCCTATCTACTACTGAAGCAAAATATATTGCTGCTGCCACATGCTATTCACAGGTGCTATGGATGAGGCAAACCCTCAAGGATATTCAGGTAGAAATGTCTGACCTCATTTCCATCCGGTGTGACAATTCAAGTGCAATTAACATATCAAAGAACTTGGTTATACACTCAAGGACAAATCACATTGCCATCAAATATCATTTTTTGAGGGAGAAGGTGACAGATTAGGAAGTTAAGGTAGAATATGTCCCTATAGGTGAACGAGTGGCTGATATCTTCACCAAACCTCTACTGGTAAACACATTTGAGTATCTGAGACACAAGTTAGGAGTTGTGTCACCCGCTTAATGCACTTAAATGTACATGGAGATCTATGGTTCAGGGGGAGTTCACTGCCATAGCTTTTTGACTCTTGGACCATTTGAAGGACACAGGGGGAGATTATACCAGTCGAGTATTGCAGAGTCTTATGATCCGCTCTACCAAAAAATGATAGAAAGATAGCGGATACTGGATGGTGGAGAAGGAACCAGTATGATAATGGATGATGTATACTGTTAGTACCCTTTGTCATGGATGTCAAAGGGGGAGAATGAACCGGTTGAAGAAATGTAGAGTGTGTTGACATCAATGCCAAAGGAGGAGATTGTTGGCATTGTATTATCACTGATGTCAACTGGTATGTATTCACCAGTATGGATGGCTACCAGTATGCAGGGTGTATGCAAGATGAAACTACCGGTATGGATGTTCACTGGTGAGTAAGCATAAGAAAGCATAGAGACAACTAAAGGTAATACTGGCTATGTTAATTGGTATAGCATGATCAACATGTATGTATTGTCAACTGATATGAAGGAAGGTGTAGTATCAATCAGTAAATAGGGCCACCAGTGAGCATGTATGAACAAGCAAAAGACAAACTAACATAGTGAATGATTGCCAAATCACATAGAGTGTGAACACAAAACCGAGAGCAATCCAAGTTAGCTTGAAGTAACCGACAAAACAATGAAGAGGTGATACAAGGGTTGACCGATCATTGCATGATTGGTAACATAAGACAAAAATTGGTAGTGTATTTTTTGATTGATGCATGAGCCTGAACCGACCCAGTGAACTGAGGTGGATGTCGATAGATATGACATGTAGGATCTAGGTGGCTAACGTGTAGTGGTGAAGATTACATCAGTGAGGTGGTTGCCAACTAAGACTACAAAAATCATGGAGGAGTTGTAGAGGAATGCGACTCAAACGTTCAAAGGACAAAGATTTGATTCTTTCACATCTTGATCGAAGTAGGACATCTGATCATCTTGTCGACCTAAAGAAGGAAACTGCTAGACCATTTAATGCGATTGACAAAAACATGGTAAGTGTTTGATAAAAATAGTAAACGTGTATTAGAAGAAACAAATATGACAGCGCGGTATTGTTTTGTTGCAGGTTATCATCTCAGAGAAGATATCCAATCAAATTTGATACGGATTGGGTCGGTAAAGATAACCCTAGGACGTAAGATTTGATCTTTGATTTTAGTGGGAAAGCTTGAGTATAAATATGCAGATTGAGGATCTGAGTTAGTTGATGCCAATATTTGGAGAAGAGTGCGTTTGAGCAATCAGAGAGGTAAACAGATTGAGTGAGATCAAAAAGATTGAAGTGACTTAAGTATTTGAATAAGAATCGGTAGAAGGGGTAGAACTGGTAAGAGGGGTTTAACCGGTGATTTGTCACAGAGTTGGCAGTCAAGTAAACCGATAGTGGTTGAACCGATAGGAAGGAATCAGAGAGTGAGTGAGGATAAGAGGAAGTCAAGAAAGATAAAGGCTGACCGATCAGAGATTAGAGAGAGTGAATAGACAACCGGTGGTAATAGAACTAGTGAGACATAAAAGAGTTAAAATTGGTAGAAGATATTGATTGCAGGAGTTACAAAATTTATTTGTAACAAAGAAATTTCATTGTATCTAAATTTACCTCATTGTAATCACTGAGTTGGTTCTCAGTGTAGGGGTTGGTGCCCATAAATCATTAGGGGTTGGTACTCCTTGGGTTGGTGCCCTAAACATTGTAACTGTTGTTTCATTGTGAGGCTGGATTGGAGCAGTAGACTCCAACAACATTTCTCACCGAGGTTTTTACCACATTGGGTTTTCCTCGTACATCTGGTGTTGTGTGATACATTCTTTGTGTGTGCTTGATTGCTAGTGTCTTCATTACTTTATCGGTTGCACACACATAGTTGGAAATAGTTTGAAATCCCTGATTCACCCCCCCTTTCAGTGACACATTGTGTTTTACATTTTTTTTTCCCACCATCATTAATTGCGGCAACTTCCTTATTCAGTTCAAACACTGAGTTTAGATTACTATCTTTAGTAATCTTCACTTGCATCTAGCCTGGACATCTTGTCAATTGAATATGTTCTTGATCCGCTCACATGATCTTCTGTAGGTTCACCATTAATGCATTCTTAATCCTTTGTTGACATACCCAGATAAGATTGACAACTACATCCATCATCACCAAATTTTGCATTGATTGGATCAATCAACTTCCTTGTTCAACAATTCTGCATTTCTGTTTGATCACCTGGAGCACACATGTCATCACATTCTTCATCCAAGTCACTCTATCAATCCTAATCAACATCCTTGTGGACTATCGGGCTGCCTAGATCAGTTGAACTTCATGCTGTGACTAACCTTCATGTTATGCAGACATGTTGCACGTATTGGGTTAATAATAAACACATTTAATTTGTCAACTGGATTTCTCGTTCCTCATGTTCATCGACATAGTTATCCAGATGTCGGTTTCTCAAATCTCTATCAAGTATAGTTTTTTCTATCGGGATGATAGCTTTCCTCTACTCCACCTTCACAACTTATCCCGATGACCTCGTGATGCCTTTGGTCCCTTTTGTCGGCATGAGTTACTTCGATGAAAAACATCGCTTTTGATTTCACCTATTGACA
Organism: Cryptomeria japonica; assembly: GCF_030272615.1. Classification (NCBI taxonomy): domain Eukaryota; kingdom Viridiplantae; phylum Streptophyta; class Pinopsida; order Cupressales; family Cupressaceae; genus Cryptomeria; species Cryptomeria japonica. The sequence continues at coordinate 402,819,946 of NC_081414.1, forward strand.
TAAGCTATCCTGAAGCACAATCTTCGTGTTGTTAGAACTTATCGACATAAGTTACCCCAAATTTTGACCTCCCTTTATCGACATAGATATTCCAAAATTCATACTCCACAGTGACTAAAATTTATCAACATACGTTACCCGAAATGCATAGCCATCGAAATAGCCAACACTATCAGATTAATATTTGGATATTATACCATCTGTACAAACTTGTTCCGATGACCCAACATGACCAAGCATCGGTATAGCTACTCCGAAATCATAACTCCATAGTCCTTCAACATATCAACATATGTTATACTGATTAAGCAAGCTTCCACAAAGATGACATTGTGATTCCTTTGTTCTGTCGCTATGAGTTATGCCGATGATCATGCCATCCTCTAATGCCAATCTGCCTATGTTCAACTATTTCGATGCACATCCTCAGTCTCATGGTTGGTATAGCTACCCTGATATGACATAAACTGCGCATGAATCGACATAGGCCCGACTTACGTCGATAGCCATTTCCTCCACACAACTCGGTATCAGCCAAGTTATTTTGATAGGATCGCCTGAGAAGATATCACCTACACAACACTTGATCGACATTACTATCCCAATATGATCACTGGAGTAGCACAACACTTGATCAACATAACATAGTGGGGTCTTCTCGATATACATGATTTTTTGTTTTCACAACCCCAACATCAAGATATCCAACAGGAACTTCATAGACACTTCATATGGCATTGTGGGAGTCTGCAACAACATCTAATCATCTTCATCAATATAATCTCAGTAACTCTTCTGCAAATTCATAAGCCCTACACGCACATGTTGACATCAATGAAAACTTTAATGCCAACAATCTTCTCCTTTGGCATTGATGTCAACACCAGTTATTACTCTCCCCCTTTGACAACAATGACAAATGGGCCTAGTTGCCATATGATTTCTGATACCAACATAAAAACATCTCATCACTCTCCCCTTTGAATCATTTAATTGTGTGCACCTCTACTGATAGCATGTTAGATGAACCATTATTACAATATAAGAGCAGTGCCAATACTGCTTAAAAAAAAATCACTTGTCTCTCCCTGACACTTGCAACTCCCATGTTAAAACATTTTGCAGCTTCATCATATCATATATCTTTCATCTTCATTCTTGTAGTCCCCTTGAACAATGATCTCCCCATGAGATAAATAACCTCTATAATACATCTTCGTTGGAAGAAACACATGTTCAAGAATGAGCAAGAATGTAATCAATAAGCTTCCCTTGAGCCAAAGACATCTACAACCAATTCACCACTATTGCAAAATTCTAATCAGATTTATTGTTTTCTTGATTCCAAAACTACTGCACTTCCCCTACCAATGCCTTAACCAGTTAGCATACTTTCTATCCCGTCCTCTATTTTCTTTCATCTATCTTATTACTGATCACTCCTTTGGACTACACATTGCTCATCTTGTTATGCACACACTCTCACACTACTTCTTTGCCTTTCATGCCTACTATAATATTCAATCCTCTTTTAGCTACACCATTATGATCAAACATCCGATTCAATGATTTTCATCCCACTGTACTCAAATAGAGTATTGTCATAAATGTCTATGAGACAACCTGTATGAAAAACCCTCTCAAACTTGGACTCATATTAATCCTTTCATATGCAAGTTCTCCTGCAACATTTTACTTGCAATGGTTGTCTATAACCATTTAGCATAGACCTTCTAACTAGATTCTAGTCTTTCAGCCATGCTCAACCTTATATATGTGAGTGTGCAATCACCAACAAATGCCATACAAGAGAGATATAAATTCCAACAATGTTAGAGCATGATAAGCCACAAAAAAACAACATCTATAACTTAAACTAATTGTAGCAGATATACAACATTTTGACTAACTCAAGATCATCACTCATTCAACTATAAAACCTGCCATCTCATTTTCTTTCTTCATGTCTCCTTCTTAGAGCTGATTTTCCTCATATTCACAACAAATTGTTCTTACACTTGTCCTTTTTTAATATTTGGGGGCAAAAGGTATGGTCAATATGTAGCACCCCCTAAGATCTTGCATCTCCTTAAGCCTGAGGAGATATCTATTGTGCATGAAATGCACAATGCTTGCTCATAGATACATTGTCTTGTTTCCTTCTCCATACTTTCTTGATCTCTCTTTGTTTCTCATTTGCAACCATTGGAGAAGCAATTATCATCCTCCTTTTATTGACAACTCTTTCCTTGTAGTACCTTGTTGTGTGCCCAAAGTTGTTGCAGTAGTAGCACATTGTGTTCTTGCTAAATAAATAAGTAGATGGGTATCTATCAAACCGATTTGTACTCCTTCTCCAAACCATGCTATTGATACCAGGAGATGGAACCAAAGAATTTCTTGACAAACCAGACATCCTTATGTTTTTGTTACATATATATCCTCGTCTTATATATGTTCTATCACCTCTTCCATTCTAACCATAGTTGTTATACCTTACATTTTTGTTGGAAGAGAGAGTGTAGGGGTTGCAATATGATTGAATTTTTTCTTTTTACATGTATGACTCATATGAGAAGCTTTATTACAATTGTAACAAACAACATTTACATTTCTTGGAGTAGCAAATGGACTCTTCCTATCATACATGGGAGAAGATCTATACATGTTTCTACAACTTGAAATTTTATGTCCATATCCATTACATATATGACAAAATACTTTCTTATTTCTAGAAGAGACATCTTGATCATTCCTAGACCATTTTCTACACTCACTTGCTCTATGACCATAACCATTTCATGAATGACAATAACTAGAGAAAAGAGACTTGTAACTTACAAATTTATTCTGCCATGTATGTGGAGATCTTGTAGGTCGGTTTGCTCCACTTCTTCTCCTATCTCGACGGTCAATCTTGGACTGTTTATTTGCTGCAATCATTTTTCGAGGTCCTTTTTGTCTCCAAATTTGTTTAGTCTTGTGAGCATTAGTATTATTTGATCTTCTTCTAGAAGGTAGTCTTCTAGACTTTCTTGTATTCTCATTTTTGTTGTAGCCATCTTCATTCAACTTTCTTTTTCCTTTTAGATAAAAAATGTTCTTTCTTGTTGTAGCTGTAGACACCTAAAATTGTCATGTCTAATTAAATAAATATTTTATTTATTTAATTATCTAAGCCTAATTCTTCTATTAATTAAATAAATCTTTATTTATTTAATTAATTCATTTATCCTTTTCTAGCCTTATTTCTCATTTAAATAAATACATTTATTTATTTAAATTATCCTTTTCCTAAATTAAATAAACATCTTATTTATTTAATTGATCCCATTTCTTCTATGAATTAAATAAATCTTTTTTTATTTAATTAAATCATTAGCCTTTTTTACCCATGACACATGTCATTCATCTCTTAATTCATACACTACCTACCCATTTCATTATTTTATTATTTTCTTTACCTACCCTCTAATCATAGCCGACCTCCTTTTACACCTCTTAATCTTATCCCTCCATTTCTTATAGTGTCTTCTATATAAGAGGATACTTCCTTCATTATCAAACCCTAACTACTCGACTACTTGACTACACTATGCTTTTCATATGCGATCCTACTTGCAACCACATTCCGTTGTTTGTTGAGCTCTTGTGCACACATAAAATCTGAGAGCAAATATATCAAGCAAGATCAATGGAGATAGGAAGAATGGAGATTCAAACCCTATTGGACATGTAATGGTATAATCTTTGTGATTTCATTTGATTTGCATTGTCTTAGGTAATCTTCATATGTTATGGTGGATCTTTGTTGTTGTTAAACTAGGGTTTTTGTGGTTGAATCCATTTAGTCTTCCAACATTGTTATTGTTGTTATCCATTTTCACCGTACATAGTAGCAACATGCGTCTTCATATCTTCAGCAGTAGTAGTCAAATCTATATTCTTCCTTGGAGCATTTCTGATTGTGAAAGTTTGTCTACTACAATTATCATTTGAAGAGAGAAAATGTATCTCCTTCTTAGATGCATCCTTACTGGTAGAACATTGACCTTTCTCATATCCAACTCCTTCGGTATCCTTGGAGTGCTTTTGTTTACTCAACAGTTTATCCAAAGCCTTAGTGCTTCCCTCATATTTAATTCTTGTCTTGAGCTCATCTTGGCACTTCTTAAGTTCTTTTATGAGATTTTCCATTTCATCATTTAGCTTTTGACAATTCTTTTGTTTTGTCTCTACTTCTGATTCTAACTCTTCACATCTTCTTTTCTTGACGTCAAAGTCTGATTTTATTTCTTCATACATGCCTTTAGATTCTTCTAGGTGAGTTGTCAATGTACTGATATTCTTCTTGGACTCTTCAAGACTTGTATTTAATCTGTCTTGTTCTTTAGCAACAACATTCCTATACTTTTTGTATTCTCTCCTCACCTTTTTGAGTTCATCAAGTGTGCAAATAAGCTCCCCTTAAAGATCCACTTCAACTTCAAATTCTCCTTCATGATCACTGCCGAATACATCTTGCTTTCTAGATTGAGCTCTATTGTCATTTCTTGATGTATGCTCCTCACCTTGGAACTCTTATGCCATGAAAGTCAGAGTTTTCTTTTCATCTTCACTACAACTACTATATGATCTTCTTTTATCATTAGTAGATCTGTCTATTCTATTATTCTTCTTTCTTCCACGATCTGATTCAGCAGTGGTAGGTTCATTAACATAGAGTTTCTTCAGTCTGCCCCATATGCTCTTTGCTGACAAATCTCTTGACTTCTGAAGACATTATATCGGATAATCCATTTAGAATAGCCTTCATGGCTTCAACATCACATTCATATTCCCTTTTTTCATTAGGATTAGTAGGAGGACTAGCAAGAGAAAAATATCCATTCTTGACTGACATCCAAACATCATAACCTAATGTAGACAAATAGAATTCCATTCTACAAGACCAAATAGAATATTTTGAACCATCAAACATTGGTGCAGGGATTGACTCAAAATTAACTATTGTGTCCAAACATCAGAATCTACCCAAGTGGGAGAAAATTTTTCAACTAGAGAACCTAGGGCTCTGATACCAATTGAAGGAACACAATGGACCACTAAGAGGGGGTGTGAATAAATGGTGATCAATAAAAACTTTGAATCCTAAAAGGTCTAAGCTTTAATAACAATAATCATAAAGTAATGAGAAGAGGTATCAAAAACATGAGCACACACACATAAGATGCATATCCTTAACACAATAATATACGAGGAAAATCCATGGTGGGAAAAACCTCAGTGAGAAATGTGTTAATCTTAGAGGATCCGATTAATACGGAGAGGGGGGGTGAATCAAAATTAACAACAAATTTAAAATTAAAACTTGATCTTATTAAACTTCACCAAATCAATCATAAACCAGTAATAAACTCTTTACCATTACTGGTAAACATTGATAACTAACTGTTAAACTGAATTAACAAAAGTGCTCATTAAGTGTTCATCAACATGCATAAACTGAAAGTAAATAAAATCAACACTTCAAAAACATTCATCACATGAACACCATATTTTTCAAGTGGAAACCCAAATAGGGGAAAAACACGGTGGGAATTGGTACCCACAAAAATTTGTTCTCTTTCAGAATGCGCCCTGTTAGGAGCCTAGCCCGATCAGGAGCTTACAAAGATGCCCTGTTAGGAGTAACTTGATTAAGGGATTTAGATGATGAGCCCTGTTAGGAGCTTTGACCTATTAGGATTTAACAAGAGGATTTAACACTCAGATGTTGAATTACCTAGTTAAGGGATTTATAATGTAAGACTAGTTAGGACCTACCTGGTTAAGGGATTTTGACTGCTGCAACTGTTAGGGAATAACAATGAATGATATGGGTATATAACTTAACTAATTTCTTGATTAGATCCAATTCTGCTCTAAATCTTCTACACTCTAGCAGATCTCTCATATTCTGGTTTGGCTTCACAACAAACATCAACTCTACCAACCTAAATAACCTTCACAACTTAGTCGGTTACAAAACCCTAAGACTTACAACATAGATCATAATAGATATTTTACAACTCATTATAGATCATCATTGATCATCATATGGATCATTACAATCAATTACAAATCAATTACAACCATTGAATGATCACCGCATCTCGATCTGATACAAAGTTAAACCCTTAGAACACTCTTCTAGGCGCTTTGTTATTTCCCAAGAAATTTCATCTTCAAACATGCCAAAACATCATTCAAACACTTCACATGGTTCCAGCCACGTCACCTCCAATATTTGAACTTGATGTAGATCACCACCAAACCAAAAATCATTACTAGTTAAGAGAATTCTTTACCGGTCCTTAAACCCTTCTTAAACCCTAGCAAAAATACAACAAAAATCATAAAAATGACTTCCGATAAACAAAACATGATGCGGTTCAGGTTAGAGACATATTACAATGATACAAAATCACATTCCAAACCACAACACTTCAATCAACACCAATCACCAAATCTAATTAGAACATTTCCTCGTTTACCGATTAAGGTCCTAATTCCTAGTTTTCTGTTTCTTTACCAGTAAGCTCTTTCCAGTAGACCAAAAATACTAAATGACAAAATACAACATATTAAACATCAGTTCCCATCAATGACAACACAAATAACTGATCAAAGTCATCCAATCATGCAATCTCAATCTCTTCATCACAATGTCATCAAAAATAGTCCTTTACCAGTTCAGTCATCTTTCTTCATCTGCATCAGTTATGCCAATCATGCCAACATTCTCCCCCTTTGGAATTGATGAAAACACCAATATAAACACCAACATATTCAACTAAAATCATGTTTCTTAGTTCTAGAACTTCTTTGCTACACTTCACTCTTTTGTCAGTTCTTCTCTTCTCCATCTTGAACTAAATCTTTATTTCTTCTCCATAATCATATTTCTTATTCTCCCCCTTTGACAACAATGCCAAAGGTGCATATGCATCACCGGTCATCAAATATGCTGCTACTATCTTCAACATCTCTTCAAATATCATCTAAGATGCTCCCCCTGTGGAGTAGCCATCATTTCATCAATCCATAGTGAAAAGTGTTCAATAAGCATACAAGATTGACACATCTCTTGCAGCCTAGTTTTTATTGTATAGGGTTTTGATCCCTAATTTACCTCTGAGGTACTCAAAGGTATTCTTTGGCAATGGTTTTGTGAAAATGTTTGCTAGCTCTTTTTGCTTCTCACATATTCTATTTTGACTTGTCTTTCTTGTACTCTCTCCCTTAGAAAGTGATATTTCAATTCTGTGTTTAGCTCTTGCATGTAATACAAGATTTTTTGAAATATTAATTGCACTTGTATTGTCACAATAAATAGTTACCGGTTTAGACATATCAAGTTTAAAACCTTCGAACACGTGTCTCATCCAGATTGCCTGCGTGCAAATTATTGATGCTGCAACATACTCTGCCTCTGTTATTGACTGTGATACACATATTTTCTTTTTACTTTTCCAAGCAATCAATTTGCCTCTAAGAAGAAAAGATCCACTGGTAGTACTTTTCTTGTCACCAACATTACCTATCCAATCTGCATCAGTAAACACTTCCAAAGAAAAAACATTTTTATAAGGATACCATAAGTCATAATCTATTGTGCCTTTCAAGTACCAGAATATCCTTTTCACCGCTACCAAGTGAGTCTCCTTAGGATCTTTCTGAAATCTAGAAACCAAACCAACATCATGTACAATATTAAGCCTACTGTGAACAACATAATTCAACTTACCAATCATGGACCTCTATTCTTTTTCATCAACAGAGGGTGAATCATCTTGTTTAGATAATTTACAACCTATCACCATCAGAGTACCAACTGGTTTACAATCCTCCATGCCAAATGTTTTCAACACTTCCTTTACATACTTACTTTGATAGATAAATATTCTACCATCTAATTGCTGGACCTGCAACCCAATGAAAAACTTAATCTCACCAATAAGAGACATCTTAAATTATTTCTTCATCTCCTCAACAAAAGCCATTCATAAATCATCATCACCTCCAAAAATTATATCATCTACAAATACTTCAACTATCAACACTGTCTCCATCAGTCTTAAGATATATATTATTATCTCAATGGTATGTTGGAATCCTATCTTGATCAGATGCGCATGCAATATTTCATACCATGCTCTCAATGCTTGATTCAATCCATACAGTGCATTATGTAACCTGCAAACCATATCTTTATCCTCAGACAAAGCAAATCCATTTGGTTGTTCTATGTACACTTCTTCCTCAAGGATGCCATTAAGAAAAGCAAATTTAACATCCATCTAGTAGACCTTAAAGCCTTTAAATGCAGCATAAGCAAGTAACATTCTTACTCCTTCCAATCTTTCCACCGGTGCAAAGGTTTCTCCATAATCTTCTCCCTCTTCTTGTGCATAGCCTTTGCATACCAACCTTGCTTTATTCCTCACAACCTTGCCTTCTTCATTCAACTTGTTTCTAAAGACCCATTTAGTGCCAATCACACTCTTGTCTTTCGGTTTGGGAGAAAGTGTCCATGTCTTGTTCTTCTCTATCTAATCCAGTTCCTCATGCATAGCATTAATCCAATCATCATCATCCTTCAATGCCTCTCTTACTATTTTAGGCTCAATAGTAGAAATCATACATGAGTTTTCTCTGATTTTCCTTCTTGTTAGTACACCAACATTTTTATCTCCTACAACTTGTTCTCCCGAATGATTCAGTCTAACATATCTTGGTATTATCGGTTTCGATGTTGTTCATTCTTCTTCATGTTCTTCATCTTCTTCATCGCTTTTTTCATTTATCGGTTGAGCACCTATTTCTGCATTTTCCTTCTCATCATTCTTTTGTACTTCTGGTTCAATAAACACATATTTTTCTTCATCTTTCTCAGGTTCAGATCTGCTGGTCTCATCAGGTTTGTCAAAGAGTTCATCTACCTTCACATTTGCATTCTCAACGATCCTTTTAGTTCTCTCGTTATAAAATTTGAAAGCCTTACTCTTTGTAGAGTAACCAAGACAAATACCTTCATCACACTTTGCATCAAACTTTCCAGTGAAATCATCACATTTAATGAAACATTTACTCCCAATTAGTTTAAAGTAACTTACATTAGGAGTCTTTCCATGCCATAATTCATAAGGTGTTTTGTTGTTACCTCTCTTGACAAGTACCCGGTTGAAAGTGTAAACAACAATGGTAAATACTTCTTTCTAGCAGCTTCAACAATTGTATTATTCATTCTCTCTACTATCCCATTTTGTTGTGGAGTTCTAGGAGCTGACATCTGCCTCTTGATTCCCTGTTCGTCACAAAACTTCACAAACTATTCAGGCATTCACTAATGATTTTCATGATTTCTGCGATATTTCATGATTTTAACAGATGATTTTTCCAAGATGATGTGGGTAAATTTTCTAGGAGAAAAGTTTGAGGCATTCAGTAAATTCAAAGCATTCAAAGCTTTTGTTGAGATCTGACCGGGGAGGAGAATTTACTTCTGATGAACAAAACTTCACAAACTCATCAGAAGTAAATTCTCCTCCCCGGTCAGATCTCAACTAAAGCTTTGAATGCTTTGAATTTACTGAATGCCTCAAACTTTTCTCTTAGAAAATTTATCCACATCATCTTGGAAAAATCATAAGTGAAAATCATGAAATATCTATCACCATAATAGCTCTTAGTCCTCATACAACCACAAAGATCAGTATGAACCAAATCTAGAATATTTTCTGAAGAGAAAGACTTACTCTTAAAAGATACAAAATTCATCTTACCCATCTGATAGTCCTTACATTTTCGGTACTTCACCTTGAATCAACATGGTTCTAGCAGCTTCAACAATTGTACTATTCATTCTCTCTACTATCCCATTCTATTGTGGAGTTTTAGGAGCTGACATCTGCCTCTTGATTCCCTGTTCATCACAAAACTTCACAAACTCATCAGAAGTAAATTCTCCTCCCCGGTCAGATCTCAAGTAAAGATTTGAATGCTTTGAATTTACTGAATGCCTCAAACTTTTCTCTTAGAAAATTTACCCACATCATCTTGGAAAAATTATCAGTGAAAATCATGAAATATCTATCACCATAATAGCTCTTAGTCCTCATAGGACCACAAAGATTAGTATGAACCAAATCTAGAATATTTTCTAAAGAGAAAGACTTACTCTTAAAGATACAAAATTCATCTTACCCATCTGATAGTCCTTACATAATATATTATCCAGTTTAACAAGCTAGGGAAAACCTCTCACAATACTTGATTTACTAACCCAAACTGTCAAAATTCACATGACAAAACCTCTTGCGCCATAATTGGCTGTCTTCAATTTTTGTCACCAAACAACTATTCACATTAGTATTCACATGAAAAAGATTACCTCTTGTCTTTTTTCCAGTAGCAATCAATTCTCCATTACTTCCAAGAATCCTACACACCCCACTTTTAAATTCTAGAAGATATCTCTTATCATTTAATTGACCAACACTCAAAAGGTTATGTTTTAATCCATCAACCCAAAAGAAATCATCTACATTGCTTTTTCCAGTCAATGAAATAGTTCCTTTATCTTTAACCATGCAGGGTGAGTTGTTACCAAACCTTACCACATCGCCATCAAATTCTTCAAGAGATAAGAACTTGTTTCTATCACTGATCATGTGGTTTGAGCAACCATTATCTATTATCCATTCATCACTTCTATCCATGTGAGACACCAATGCCTTTTCATCAGTCAGATTTTCCTTCATAACAACAAACACTATCTCCTCATTATCATCTTCTTCTGAATCTTCAACAGTTACTCCTTCATCAACTATAACATAACAATGTTTCTGTCCTTTTCCTTTAAATTTCTTGAACTTTTCCTTTTTATCACCATTGGGACAATTTACAGCAAAGTGCCCAATCTTATTGCAGGGAAAACACTTCAAGGGTAATTTACATTTATACTTATCGGTGCCTCTCGGAAATCTTTTAGCCAATAGTGCCTCAAGTTCCATCAGATGATCTTCATTATCATCCTCACCTCTGCTACCACCATGACTAGACCTACAGTCATGATTATGACAAATATCCTTTCCTTTCTTCACAGATGTACCGGTTACAAAAGATTTAAAAGTAGATTTAGAGGGTTTAGAAATACTATTATCAAAGTTGTTTAACTCAAATGCAACCAACTTTCCAATAAGAGAATCGACAATGACTTTATCTTTAGAAATAGATATCAGTTCTTGAACTATAGAAACTCTAATAACATATTGTGGTAGGAGAGTTCTAAGCATTTTACTAACAACAACATCATCATCAATCTTACCTCCAACACTCTTAATACCACCTACAACTTCTTTAATACTTTGACCATATTGTGCAATGTTCTCACCATCAACCATTTTCATGTCATCAAATTTGCCTCTTAAACTTTCTTCTTTTTCTCTTTGTACATATTCATCTCCTCCATAAATCAAGTCTAATCTCTCCCATACCTCAAATGCAGTTTCTAATCCATGAACATCAATATACTCAGAATTAGATAAAATACTTATAATTTCTTCCAAGGCTTGAATGTTTTTGTGTTGTTCTTTAAGCTCATTTGGTATCAAGGGGAGGGTAATAGGAAAAAACATACTTGTTTACCACATTATTCCAATACTGAGCACCCAATCCTTTAACGTATATCTTTATCCGATGTTTCCAAATCCGGTAGTTGTCCTTGGTAAACTTGGGACCCTCCTTCATCATCTTTCTTCAAGATCTTTCCCTTAAGCTGTTAAGCTTTCTGCACACAAAGGACCAACGCTCTAATACCAATTGTTAATCTTAGAGGATCGGTAAATACTGAGAGGGGGGATGAATCAATATTAACAACAATTTCAAACTTAAAACTAAAACTTATAAAACTTCACCAAATCAATCATAAACCAATAATAAAATCTTTACCATTACCAGTAAACATTAATAACCAGCTATTAAACTGATTTAACAAAACTACTCATTAAGTGTTCATCAACATATAAATTGAAAGTAAACCAAATCAACACTTTAGAAACATTCACCACATGAACACCATGTTTTTCACATGGAAACCCAAATAGGGAAAAACCACAGTGGGAATTGACACCCACAAAAATTGTGCACTTTTTCGGAATGCGCCCTGTTAGGAGCCTAGCCCGGTTAGGAGCTTACAAAGATGCCTTGTTATGAGCAAACCCTATTAGGAGTCACTCAGTTAAGGAATTTAGATGATGAGCTCTGTAAGGAGATTTGACCTGTTAGGATCAACCTCGCAAGAGGATTTAACACTCAGATGTTGAGCTACCTGGTTAAGGGATTTATAATGTAAGGCCTGTTAGGACCTACCCGGTTATGGGATTTTGATTGCTGCAACTGTTAGGGAGTAACAGTGAATGATTTGGGTATCGAACTTAACTGCTTGCTTGATCAGATCCAATTTTGCTCTAAAACTTCTACACTCAGGTTTGGCTTCCCACTCTTTTCAAAAAGCACTGACACAACAAACATCAACTGTACTGACCTAAATAAACTTCACAACTTAGTCGGTTACAAAACCCTAAGACTTACAACATAGATCATCATCGATCTTTTAGAACTCATTACAAATCATCGTTGATCATCATATGGATCATTACAATCAATTACAAATCAATTACAGTCATTGAATGATCACCACATCTTGATCTGATACAAAGTTAATCCCTTAGAACACTCTTCTAAGCACTTCGTTGTTTCCCAAGAAATTTCATCTTCGAATGTACCAAAACATCATTCAAACACTTTACTCAGTTCCAGCCACGTCACCTCCAACATTTGAACTTGATATAGATCACCACCAAACCAAAAATCATTACTAGTTAAGAGAATTCTGTACCGGTCCTTAAACCCTTCCTAAACCTTAGCAAAAATACAACAGTAATCATAAACATGACTTCCGACAACCAAAACATGATGCGGTTATAGTAAGATACATATTACAATGATGCAAACTCACATTCCAAACTGGAACACTTCAATCATCACCTATCTCCAGATCTAATCAAAACATTTCCTCATTTACCAGTTAAGGTCGTAATTCCCAATTTCCCATTTCTTTACCAGTAAGCTCTTTCCAGTAGACCAAAAAGACTAAGATGACAAAATACAACATAGTAAACATCAACTGCCATCAATGCCAACACAAACAACTAATCAAAGTCATCCACTCATGCAATATTAATCTCTTCATCACAATATCATTACAAACAGTCCTTTACCATTTCAATCATCATTCTTCATTTGCATCAGTTATGCCAATCATTCGAACAAAATGTTGCTAGAGTCTACTACTCCAATCTAGACTCACAATGAAAACACTGCTTACAAATTTTATGGGCACTGACCCAAAGGAGCACCAACCCCTAGCTTTAAGGCACCAACCCAAGGAGAACAAATCTCTAGCTCTAAGCACCCACTCAGATATTACAATGAAGATATATTCAATTACAAATTAGGTACCTTGTTGCAAATGAGGTTTTGCAACTCACAAATATTCTCCTCTGGAGATTGAACTGACTCGTTTCTGCTCTATGATCTTAGTCTTTAATCTTAGCCCTCAGCTCTCTATCTGTCTCTTCTCTTGTTCTCTACTCTTTGCTCTTTGTTTTATACTCGGATCACTTCTCCCTCTTTGCCTTTTTGCCTTGGCTCTACTCACTCTGGTTTTTGCTACTCTCTCACTCTTCATCTCTACTACTTTCTATTTCTTTATCTCAACTGCTTTATATCTCTTTTTCTCTTTTACTCTCTATCTCTTTGCAGTGCTTCTGCAACTTCTATTCTTGGCGGAAACCTCCTTCTTTTATCAACAACACACACATACCTACACTCGATAATTTTGGTCGTAGATCTCTATTCCGTTGTACTCAATCCCTTTACATTCACACACCTATTATGCTCAACTACACATTCACACAATTCTCTCACTGTGAGCCAACTACCCTAGTTAGATCTCATTCACTGCCCTACTCTACTCTATTATATGATCATCCATTCAGTCAGTTTGCATTCTCCCAGTTGGCAATTGAAGTTCCAAGACCTGCCAATCTGTATCCTTCACCAAATTTGAACGAAGTCGTTGATCTGATGGATTCAATCTTCACTATTGGCATTATGGTGGTTCCACATGCCACATCATCAACTACCTCAGCCAAATACACATTCACACTTTGTCTCAAGAGCATGCATACATTCCTGCCAAGAGCTGAAGTTCAAATGTAGATATGATAGACTAGGCAGATTTGATCTTCTAGATCTGCTCCACATATTTTCTGCCCATCATCATTAATTGTGACAACTTCCTTCTTCAGTTCAAACAATGGTTTTAGATTACCATCTTTAGTAATCTTCACCTGCATCTACCCTAGACATCTTGTCGAATAAAGATATTCTCGATCCACTCACATGATCTTTTGCAGGTTCACCATTAATGAATTCTCCATCCTCTGTCGACCTACCCAGACAAGATTGACAACTACCTCCATCGTCACCGACTTTTGTATTGATTGGATTGATCAACTCCCTTATTCAACAACTGCACATTTCTGTTCGATCACCTGGACCACACATGTCATCACATTCTTCGTCCAAGTCACCCTGTCAATCCTAATCAACATCCCTGTGGACTGTCGGGTTGCCCAGATCAGTTGAACTTCATGATGTGACTAACCTTCATGTTATGCAGACATGTTGCACGTATCAGGTAGACAATAAATGCTTATCCCGATCTACTTTGTCAATTGGATTTCTCTTTCCTCATGTTCATCACCATAGTTATCCCGATTTTCTTGCCTCTACTCTGCTTTCACAACCTATCCCGATGACCTTGTGATGCCTTTGGTCCCTTTCGTTGGCATGAGTTACTCCGATAAAAACCTCACCTTTGATTTCACCTATCACAATAAGCTATCCCATAGGATAACATGTTGTTAGACCTTATTGACATAAGTTACCCTGAATGTCGACCTCCCTTTATCGACTCAGGTATTCCGAAATGCATACTCCATGGTGACAAAACTTTATCGGCATAGGTTACCCGAAATGCATGCCCATCAGAATAGCCAACACTATCGGATTAACATTTGGACACTATACCGTACAAACGTGTTCTGATGACCCAACATGACCAAGCATCGGTATAGCTACTCCGAAATAATAACTCCACAATCCTTCAACATATCGGCATATGTTATACCGATTAAGAAAGATTCTACATAGATGGCCTTGTGGTTCCTTTGTTCTATCGCTATGAGTTATGTCGATGATCATGCCATCCTCCGATGCTACTCCGCTTATGTTCAGCTATTCCGATGCACATCCTCGGTCTCTTGGTCGACATAGCTACCCTAATATGACATAAACTACACATGACTCGACATCAGCCTGACTTACGCCAATATCCATTTCCTCCACACAACTCGGTATCGGCCAAGTTACTTTGATATGACCACTTGAGCAGATATCACCTACACAACACTTGTTCGACATTGCTATACCAATATGATCACTAGAGAAACACAACACTTGATTGGCATAACATAGTGGGGTCTTGCCGATATACATGATTTATTATTTTCACAACCCCAACATCAAGATATCCAACAAGAACTTCATAGACACTTCATATGGCATTGTGGGACTCTGCAACAACATCTGATCATCTTCATCAATCCGATCTCAACAACTCTTATGCAATTTCATCATCCCTCCACACACACATGTTGACATCAATGATCTTTAATGCCAACAATCCATACACCTTCCAAATTCTCCTTTTTATTTATATTCATCTTTATCAACATCATCATGCTTCCAAACATGATGAATAGGATTTTAAAGCTCAACTAATTAAAACTCAAATTACTCTAGAAGTTTTACAAAGTTTCACTATAGTTTACAACAATAGATTGAATAATGAGCTTATTATAATACCATAAAAATACTCAAAATTGAATTCCTAAAGTTTCCTTCACCCCTCATATCCTTTCTTCTTGCCTACAATGAGGTTAAATAAGGAAAATCCATCATACCACGTTTTAAAGTCAATTATTCCATGCAACTCACGATTTCACGACTTTTAGAATTATAAATTTAGACTTGATTTTAATATAATTTAAAACTTGTTCATTTTCCCATACATTAATATTCCCAAATCAAATCCAATATAATAGCCTATTTTGACTTCAAACCACAAACTCAAAAGAAGAAATTAAGTCATAATTCAAGAAATTCAAAACCTAATAGCTATCAAGAGTACCATGAAAAACTTTGGATTATTAAGGTGACAATTATCAACTATACACACTAACAATAATCAACCCAAGGGAAACATAAACAACTTGCAAACCCAAACATAATTTCATTCATAGCATCTTAGTAAACGTTTTGCATGTGTTTTTTTATTTTTAGGATTTGTGTATTGCTTGTGCATGCCTTGACTACTCTTTGGCCAACCTATCTTGGTTCCTAACAAAGTGATGTCAACAATACCTCTTTATCCAAATAATACCAAGTACAAAAATAGGACTAAATATATAATGAAATCATGATTTCAAAATCAATCACTAACCCCATAAAATCATTGATTACACCACAATAACATCATTATCTAAATGGTATATTATCCAAATCAAATTTCAAATACTTGGCTCATCAAGTAGAGTAGAATAATAGCCTTATAAAATAATCCAAAAGTGTTCAAACAATGAACAATACATTAAGTAAATAAAATATTTCAAAAATAGATCTAAAAGGATGTCACAAATCAAATAATCCACATATACTCTATAGTACCTTAACTCTTGTTGCTTAATAATCTTATTTCTTGTTTATGTGTATCTTTTTAAATGTATTTTTTAATAGTGACTTAGCTAATAGTCTTATTACAAGACATTAGACATAGTAGAATGATAGCGTTATTACAAAATCCAAAAATATTAAGACACTTAATAATACACCAGGTAAATAAAACATTTTAAAATTGATCTAAAAAGAAGATTTTATAGATTGAAATCCTCATATACTCTTATTGCTTAATGATCTTATTTCTTATTTATAAATCTTTTTTAATTTATTGTTTAATATTAACTTTACTTGGACTTCAAGATATGACTTGTTCAAATTTTTTTTTATATATATAATATAAATCTTTATACAAAACAATATTAAACATCCATTCAATTGAAAAAAAAAAATGTTGAATAATATTTGCATAGATGGAGCTTACCTATGCATCTTGACAATTAGTGAAAGTAAAATGGGTATAAATAAATGTTGTTTGAAAGTTCTGGTGAAGAAAACAAAGCCATAACATGAAATTTCCATATGCCCATGGGCCACAAGTATCTTGGATGATAGGACCGTGTGGCTAGAGCAGCTAAAAGAGACAAAGCGAAAAAAACAGCAAGAGCATATTCCCCTTTAAAGAGAAGACGGGCTAAAGATATCACTTTTATTTTTATCGTTTCCTTTAGTTGGGAAAGTGAGAGGTGGTCCATTTAAACAACTCACTTCCTTATCTTTCCTTGGATATCCTTTTCTAGTCTAGATGGCTTCTTTTTTTTTATTCATTGAAGTTTGTTCTTTAGTTTTTGTCACTTGCAAGGATTTATGAATACACAAGGTATCTTTATTTGTAGTTTTAGGAAATTATTATTAGTTTGACCTTTAGTTAAATACTAATAATGGAGTCTAAGGTAAGCAAATGTTTTGGAGTATTCAATGTCTTTTGAGATGTAATGTATTTAGATAAGATTTGTGTCTTGTATGTATTTGTCAAGTATAGTCATTTATATCATATAGATGTGATATTTAGGGTTTTGTTTCGGATTATCAAATTATAATTGAAGTGAAAGTGTTTTTATTTTAACATTATTTTGATATCATTTTCATGTTAGAAGATTAGTTTTTTGAGATATTATTTTTGTAGAATTTGATTTAGTTTTGGACCTTTCTACTATGACTTTTTAGGTTATGATCATAGAATATAGGTTTAATTAAATGGCAACCTTAAAATATCCATGTCATTTATTTTGATCTTCGATGTAATTACAAATTTTATCATCTGCTCTTTAGCTTGCTTGATACTAGCTTTTTCAATATTTACACAAAGTAAATTTGTTTACATAGCTTTTCAATGAAATTTTTTCATATCTTCAAGAAAGTAAGTATGAATATTTGAAGGGAGATTTGTACAACCTTTTTAGTTTGTGGCTTTAGTTTTGTGATTCACTCTCATCAAATATTCAACACAATTATAATGCTCATCTACACTTTAGTAATGTGATTGCACAACCCTTAGGGTACATAGAATTAAATTACCTTTTAGATTAATGGTCCCCTTATATTAGAGTTTTCTCCCATCAACACCATGTTATGACTCAATTTTTCTTTAGAGTCACTATACTCATTTGATTTGTCCCCTAAAGTTAGAAAGAAAAGAACTTATTTAGTTAAATTCTCTATTTACCATGAGATTGTTAGCAAGAATAATCATGTTTGTGTTTGACCTAATAGATAGCACTTACAATCATCACACACCAACATATTAGTCTATATAATTTCACACCTAAGGTGTGATTGAGATTGAGATGCTTGAATAAACTTGCACATTGTAGGGTAAATTGGGTAGAATAATCATAAACACAATAAATATTTAATAAAAATCATACCATTTTATTGGTGAGGCACCACTATATTAAATCTCTTACCATAAGCTAGTACAAAGTATTCACAATAAGGTTTATATAGAATTGCCCTAAATTCTCCTTGAATTGCAATTAGATTGCTTTAAATATAATCAATCCTTCTTCTATTTAGTTCCCATGCAACTACTATGAATTAGTGCATGAACACAAACCTATAATTCTATTACTTCTCCTTGAAGTTAGCTAGGAAACCCTATCCTATGCAATTAATTTATACACATTATTTAACATGTCCCATTTTTATAAATTTTACACTTACCTATTCTTGGAGCATTTTTTTTTTAAAGAAGAGAATATTGACACTAAATACAAACTAATATAAAACTACTACCATATGATAGTGAAATTTGGTTTTTATACCCCTCTAGATATTTAAACCATTCCCTCCAAGTATCTAACCCATACAAACATCAAAATGCCCAATAATTTTTTAAGATATTTTATAATCATTAATATGTACGTAGATTCAAGGCCTTCATAGAAAGTCATACTAAGATCTTTTTTCTAATTTCCCTACTCATTATCCAATTAGGAAAACAACATATGACACATGCACATACAATATGAGAAGATCAATAATATAGTATAGCTCTAGTATTATTTTGAGCCTCACGTCTATCATAATGTTTTCAATGGCCTTCAATGTTAGGGCTAATTTTCAAGATAACATAACTAATATACTTGTAATAATACAAATTATATACATTGAAATTCCTTTTAGTATAAGTTGCACTTATTTTAGCATTTTTTATAGTGTTCCCTTTTTAACCTCTTTCTAGCCTCCCTTTTTAACCTCTTTCTAGCCTCCATTTTCTAGTTTCCCCTATCTCCTTAATTTTTCCCTTTCCAAGTATCTTGATTCCTTCTCAGGTCTTATTTATTACCCCCATCTCATCCTCATATCCTTCTCATGTGCTCTTCCCCCTCTTCTATGCATTCCTTCACCCTTCATCTATATTTGCTTCCATTTCCAATGTGACCGCTCAAAAAATAAATGATTTCTTAATCCCTCTCATAACTAGTCTACACTCACCTTATTTTTTCTATAACACATTGTAATGGTGGGAAAATGGTGAATGATAAATCAAGAAGGAAACTGCCCTTTCCCTAAAGAGAGATGATAGTTTCGCTATCGATTACCATTCAAGCACTTTTCACCATTACATTATAAAGAGGAGAGGATAATTCACTAGATTCAATCTCTCCACACAAAGATGGTAGATTGAATTCTGAATGAATGGGGGATATTAAGTTGATCCCCTCTTTCTTGTTTGAAATGAAAAGGAAATTGATTGAATTATGTAGTGCAAAAGTGACAAAGAATCGATTATAACTTGAGATCAGAATATGGGATGAAGTTGTGCACTTGGATCTAGTAGTAAAATGTTGAGACGAAGTCATCTTGCAAATTTGAGGAAAAGTTTCCCGAATTGTGGCAGGAATGTACACGGTCCTCCGAAAAATGCGCGAAACGAAAAGGGCTTTTCTGCCTCTGCAAATGAAGCCCAAATCGGAAAGTACAACTGCGCACCTGCAACCTACACACATAAAAGAGAGGAAAATGGGTTGGGATTGGGGGTTTTCCTCTAGGTCAAACCTTAGTTTTGGAATTAACCAAGTAATGAAAGAAAGTACTTGCAAGTAGATGTAAATGAAAGACTGAATTATAAATCACCTCAAGGGAGGTTGTAGTAGAAATGTTGATAGAAGTGCTTGTGTTGAATTGAATGTTGAAATCAATCTCCTCTTCAATGGTTGACTCCTTGACTTGAATACAACACCTAGCCTTGAAGGGAGACTTGAGAATGCTCAATGTTGGAAAAGAATGCTTGAATGTATGAATGCTCTTGAATGCTTGATCGCTTGTACATACTCCAATCTTGTCCAACCTCCACCTATTGAACTTATCGAATTTCCACTTATGAAAATGAGAGGACGAACGCCCCTTAAATACATGTTAGTGGATTTAAATTTCATCATGGGCGGACATCGGGGGAGTTTCCCACCCGAGGCACAACCAACAATGCAACTTTAGGAAGGGTCCTGCCCCAAATAGGGCAAGGAAAGGGGTGCCACGCCCCTATCCTGGGAGGACAACGATGCCATGCCCCTATCTAAGGGGGGACAGTGGCGCCACACCCCTATCCTACCCCTTTCTCCAGGGTAGAATGCAGACGGGGTGATGCAAAGGCCAAGGAAGAAGCTATTTCTACAAGCCGAGCAATCTCCGGTCTCTGATCAGGATAGAGGATTCAAATTTGCATGCTTGAGGACCCTAATGTAGTTGAAAATTTCTAGGGTTTCAATTTTATGAGACTACATTTATCCCCCACTTTAGCAGGAGTATAAACGTACGCCAATACTACCGGTAAAGTTCAAGGAAACAAGATTAAAAGACTTTTACCACGTCAAGGAGGCAAGATACGCTAAGCCCCTAGTGGAATTAGGATCTTACGGATTCGATTGACAAAGTAAAAGGGAAGACTGAGAAGGGGAGAACCATGACTGCAATTAGAAAAGTTCCCTTCACTATGAGTCACGAAAGAAAGGATAAAAAGATTATAAAGAAAAACAAAGTTCACTAAGTAATTCTAAGTATCACAAGAAGGAAAGTATGAGTGGAGTGTATACCCCCATGTTAAAGCGATTGCGCACGCCTTATCAGGAGTGATGGATTTAAGGTAGGATACACCCAAGAGAGAGAGAGAAGAGAGGGAGCATGTTATCGCAAGGATTTAGCCCCCAATGAGGAATAAATCCAAGGATAATGAACACAAAACATGAGGTAGTGTCGCTTTCCTCGAGGTCAGTATGCTATATGATAACTCATGTATATCATGTATGTATATGCATATAATAATCTTCATTCCCCAAAGAAGGACACTACCTTAGAAGAAAGGGAAGAGAGGATGTCTTTTGAGTCAACACGAAAGAGACAAAGAAAATATCTCAATACTTTGCATCGTCCCCAAGTAGACATTAAGGGAACAATAGAAGAACAAGGATACACATAGTAGAATGGTCACAAAAGAGGAAGAAAAGAGAGAGAGAGAGATCTGCAGTGCTAATATTGCTAATCTAGAATGATATTCGCCTCCCAATCTTGCTGATTACTACTTCAGGAAGGCGAGCAACATGCCAGAGGAGCGATATCGAGCACAATAGATGGAGCTATCACAAGATCCAAACAAGGACTATGCTCATGTTGTAAGTCACTTTGTTTGATTCTAGGAGCTAGGATTAGGGTTTGTGAAAACTCATCCGATAAATGTTTATGCACATAAACATATTCATACTCACTATCAGAAGCATTAGGAGTTGTATTTCCATTATGAATAACATTTTCACCCATTTCTTCATCAAAGTTTAGAGAAAGAGGAGCAAGAACATGAATAGGAGTAAAACCATCACATGTTTTATGCAACTTATGATTTGGAGATGTAGGTTAAACATCTTGCTTAGGAGAAAAGTGAATCATGTCAACTGTTGGAGTCTGAGGAGATTGAATATTTTGAGGGATAGCTTCACGATCTTGAACACAACGTCTTTGTCGGTGTTCTCTCGCACAACGATTTCGTCAAGTCTTGGTGGAAGGCTGAGAAGGAGGAGGAACACTTGAAAAAGTAGGAATATTTCTCTCCTTGATAGTGGAAGGTTTAGGTTGAGGTCTTTTTGGTTTAACAATAGGAGAAGTAGACCTCTTCTCTCAATAAGAGGAAGGAGGTGGAATTGTGCCATATAAAGGAGGAATATTAGGTGTAGGAAGGAGACCAGGTCCATCATGAGGAGGAGGTATAGGTCTAACCTTAGGAAGAATATTGGTGTTCTCCTTAAGAGGTTAAGTCACATCCATAGGAGTAGGTGGACAATTTTCCTTATGAGGGAGATTAGCTCTATCCGAGAGGGGAAGAACCTCATCTTGAAGAGTAATAGGAATGCCAAGTGTTGGAAATCTAGGTTGACTTAAGGATAAGATCATATCGTTCTTCCATTTTGGATAAGATTGAAAAAGAGCATCGCTTCTTGATGGAAGAGATTGAAATTTTTAGGCTAAAAGAGATCGATAAGAACACCGGGGCTTCTTTCGGATGGACGAAATAAGCTATGGTTCACAATTATGATTTCTCCATTGTGAGGAAATTTAAGAAACTTGTGGATTGGAGAAGCAATATCCTTCATGGAAGATAGCCAAGGATAGCCCAACTTCACACGGAATTGCTTAGAAGAAGGTATGATAACAAAGTCAACATCCATGGATTAGCATGAACTTCAACATGAAGAGTGATAGAGAAAATGGTAGGACAAGAGAAGCCATCAAATAATTTCACAACCACATTAGAAGCATCATATATTGGCTTATGCAATCGTAAAGTGAGAAGATACTCTTCAGTTATGACATTAACCATGCAAGAGCGATCAATCATGGCACCACGACAAGGGATATCCTTAACCTTTGCAACTATGAATAAAGGGTCATCAGGTGCTTTAATGGTCTTGCTAGGGTCAAATATAATACAAGGATCCTTAGGCGTATCTTGTGTTTTTACCATATTAACCAAGTTTTGAGCCATAGAGGTGAATTCTTCAAAAGTGAGAGAATTAGGCACAATCTCAATAACATTAGAGGTATGAGATGGCAAGGGATCAGTGAAAATCTTAATATTTTGATTAGGAGGAGCTACTGATTTATTTCCTTTATCATTCACACCTGCCACAAATATAGTATTATTATCAATCAAGTCCCGAACCTTATTTTTCAATGCAAAACATTTCTCAGTATCATGACCAGGTTGACGATGAAATTGGCAAAAGGAATTGCTATCAAAATAAGGAGATGCAAGTTTGGAAGGATCAATTTGTTTTATAGTAGGAAGTTTGATAACATTTCTGTGCAACAACTGAGACATAATACTATGTAAAGATTCATTCAAAGGAGTAAACTGTCTTTCTCTTTGGAAAAAAATAGAAATAGAAGACACACCTGTTGTAGCATTCACATGGTTGTTGTTGATTGGATCATTGAACTTGATGAATCTTTTTGTTGGTTTGAACTTCACAAATGGTTGTTGAACACTCTCCCCCTTATCACTCAGAGCCATAGGAGTGGATTGCTCCATTTGACTCACAACCCATTGATAATTGTGGAGTGTTGCACACAATTGCGGAAAGGAAGTAAACTCAGTCAAAAGAAGCTTCTCCTTGATATTTTTTTGTAAATTAGAAATAAAAATTCTTTGAATATCATTATCAGGTACATGAAAAGAAATTTGAGCATACAAATGCTTATATCTACCAATGAAATTAGTCACTTTTTCTTTAACACCTTGTTTACAATGCATTAAATCAGTCAAAGTGATTTTAGGACCAACGTTGTTTTGAAATTGTTGGATGAAAGCATTTTCCAATTGTTGAAAGGAAGTGATATAATAAGAAGGCAGAGAGCAATACCATTGTAAGGCCTTATCTCTTAGTGTTATTGTAAATAATTTTGCAAGCAATCGTTGATCATAATCAAAATCAGTACACAAGGTTTGGAATGTTTTGACATGCATAAGAGGATCACCTTTTCCATTATAGAGTTCTAATTGAGGGATATCCACATGTTTAGGTGGCACGACTTTAACAATATAAAGAGAAAGTGGGCTTGCAACATCAAAGATGGGCACACTAACTTGGATTGACTCATGGAAGAAATTTGTTGTTGTAAGGATGACACGGTTTGAGCAAGATTGTTGATTGTCATTTCGGTGGGAGAATTGATGTTAGACATAGGTAATTGAGAAGGTGGTGTGATGTTGTTGAAAGAAGGCATAGACTAAGAATAAGGTGGTGGGACATTGTGATAAGTAGGCATTGGTGATGATTGGGTAGGAAAAGGGACACTTAAAGGAGGAATAAAGTCGTTGAAGGAATTGCCCCCTTGTGTCACACTGATTGGTTGAGGAATAGTAGGAATATTCATGGAAGACATAGGTAATGATGGAGGATTAAATGAAGAAGAAGGATTGCCCCCATGACCTATGGTTGTAGGAATGACATTTTGAGTTGAAGTAGCCATGATGTTAGATGTGAAAGTAGGAATACTAGTCATAGGATTAGTCAAAGGAATAGAGGAATTGACTTGTGTTGAAGGTTGTGAGTAACCTAGGGTTTTGGCACAACTCTTGATAGGCATGACATTAGAATCAACAATATGTGCAATGCCACACATTATATCAATTTCATTCTTATCACTTTGAAACATGCGTTTAAGACCTTCAATTAATGGAAGAGCTTCACTATTAGGGTATTCTTTTGACATCCATTGTTGAAAGCTGTCAAATTGATTGTCCAGTGTGGAAAGTTGATCTAAAGAAACCCTAGTTAAAGCTTCTTCTTCATTATGGGATCCATCAATGGGGTGAATAGGCACATGATTAGGATTGGAAGAATTAGCATGATCCTCATTAAAGAAGTCACTCAAATTAGGATCCATCTCCTCGGTAATTAAACCTTGGGAAGCCTTAATTCTAATGCTTCTTCTAATGGGGATAGGATAAGTAGGACTAATAGTGGTAAAACTCATGCACTAGAGGGAAAATTTGAATTTTGAATTGTAGAACAAAGCTTACAAAATTGAGTAATGCAAAATTCAAGAAAATAATGATTACACAATTTGAACTTTGTTAGGGGAAGAGGATGACACAATTTCCAAAAATGAAAGGAAATTGGAATTTTAAAATTAGGGCCAAGGGAATACCACTTAATTTTAAAATTAGAATTTTTAAAATCAAGGCAAACTATAATTAACCTCTTAATTTTAAAAATTTTCTTGAAATTTGAAATGTTGAATTTTGAAGGTATTTCCGATTCTAGAGGGATCAAAAATCAATAAAATCAACCAATCTTCTGGATTTAGGCTAGTAAATACAGTCATAATAGTCTCCCGAAATTTAAGAAAAAAAGCCAAGGACCGTGGTGGGAATGCAATGGTCCGACCAACTTTTTTCGAAAATTTTTAGGGATGGATATTACGATGATTTTAAAGCTAACCCCCCAAAATTGGCGAGTTTTACGATCTCTAGATGGGCAAAATGAAGGCACAAACATGAAAATAGGACCCTATTAGGGTTTTGAAGAAAAAGAGGAATTGCAATTTTGAAAAGGGTCAAACCTAATGGATAGGGACACCTTGGAAAATGTTTAGAAATCTGAATGTAAATAAAATTGATTTGAAATTCATAGAAAGTCCAATTAATTTTAAAAATTAGGGTTTGATGACCTAACCACTTAATTTTAAAATTTGAAATTTGGGAAAAAGGGGGGGAATTGAAAATTTGAATTGTAGGAATGAAGAGAAATCTAAGAACAATCAGAAATCTAAAAATTAAATGGAAATCCAATTCTTGCACAAGTTCAAGATAATTTTTGAAAATTAGGGTTTTAACAAGTAACCTCTTAATTTTATAAATTTTAATTGCAAATTAAACAAGAAAATGAGGAAATTGAATTTGACAAACAAATTTTTTTTAGATCTAAGATAACCACAAGCAATTTTTACAAATCATAAGTTCAATTTTAAATTTAAAAACTAGGGTTTTGAATGAATTAACCACTAAGTTTGCAGAAAGTTGAAACTTATAAATGAAAAATATGGAATATTGTTCAAAGGAAAGCATGCAAGATGTTAGGTTCACCAAAATGTAATGGTGGGAAAATGGTGAATGATAAATCAAGAAGGAATCAATTAACATTCAAGCACTTTTCACCATTACATTATAAAGAGGAGAGGACAATTCACTGTTAGGTCCCGAAGACAACTGAGAGGGGGGGGGGTGAATCAGTTGTCTAATAAATTCAAACCAAAAACAACTCAACCAACTTAATTCTTAATACCGGTAAACCAGTTAAGTATGCCGGTAGACAGTGCTAACAGTTAATTGCTATACCGGTAAAGATTAATGCATGAAACATAAACACAAAGTCATCCACAACACATAACACCAATATTTGTACGTGGAAACCCTATAAGGGGAAAAACCACGGTGGGAAACCTTACCCACAATCAGATGATACTACTATCGATAGTAAGTGTACATAAATGAGGTCTACACATGCAGAAAGGCCAATAGCCTAGAGCTCACTGCTCAATCAAAAAATGGGGGTCACACTGACAACAGTTGGATGGTTAAATCCAATAAGAATGTACTGCACAAAATAAAATCTTCATATTCTAGATTCAGTACTGGTGTAATGCTGATATGCTTCCACAAAAACCTAGCTTCACCTTCAAATGATGTCTTCATGTATAGCTCTGCTTAATCTCGCATATACCTTCTCACATTTCTTTTTCACATTCCACATTTGATCTTACAAATAAGATCTTACATTTATACCATAACCTAAGACCAATTTTAGTAGGTCAGCTCTACAAGATATTACAATAAAAACATTTTACAAACAATATAATATCCGATGCAGTAACCGATTAAACATGTCATCTTAAAGCATTTACAACAATAATAAATCATCTCCATAGTGTGCCATGTTGATTTGGAAAAGATAAACCTGTCGGTGTAACCCTAGGTAACCCTGGACCTATTTGCTGGTAAAAGAAAATATGCAAATATGAATATACCAATGATTAATTCTTCAAAACAAAGTTTATACACGATGTCTTCGACATTACCAAGTGTCTTCCATATCATTCCAAGTGCTAGTGATCATTATATCCTGCCAGTGAACCATATACCAGTAACTGTGCAATAGTTACTTGCTTGTCGGTGAATGCTGCTGGATCTCTAGAGTGCTAGTGCTTTAGTAGGTGTTGACATCAATGACAAAACCATACCAAAATACCAACAATCTCCCCCTTTGACATTGATGGCAACATAAGATGGAAAAACCATCAAAGTGCCAAAACTGAAATGCTAAAAACCAAAAACCAACAATCTCTCTAAAAAGATCATAACCAGAATACAGAGAGTAATAGTCTCTCTCAAACAACAATCTATCCCCCTAGGATCAACATGTGTTATCCAAAGTTCTCTTAAAAGATAATGTGTTTTTCCATAGATATCTCTCCCCCTTTGACATCAAATACCAAAGTTATAATAATACCAAGTTCATATATAAAATACCAATCAATTCAATATACCAACTACTCCCCCTGAGAAGTAGCTTCCTCATCAAAGACCGGAGTAAAAGATTTGTCTTTTAATTCTGCTGGTTGATGACTATCATCAACTATCTAAGTCTCTACCAGTGGTGGTACGACTCCAAGTTGATCTCTGAGATATTCAAAAGTCTCCTTAGGCAAAGGTTTTGTGAAAATATCTGCAAGCTGTTCTTTAGTATTCACATAAACCAGTTTTATCTCTTTTTCTTCAACTTTTTCCGTTAGAAAAATCAATTTGATAGAAACATGTTTTGTTTTAGAATGTAATACCGGATTCTTAGATATATTAATTGTTGTAGTGTTATCACAATATATAGTAATAGGTTCCTTGCATTTTACCTTTATGTCTTTCAACATTTGCTTAAGCCATAGTACCTGTGTACAGTTAGTTGCTACTACAACATATTCTGATTCTGCTGTTGATAAAGATGTACAACTCCATTTCTTACTCAACCAAAAAAATAATCTCTTTCCAAGAAAGAATGCTCCGCCGGTGGTGCTTTTTCTATCATCCACATCTCCTACCCAATTTGCATCTGTGTATGCACATAGATCAAAATTTTCATCTCTAGGATACCATAATCCAAGATTTGCAGAACCTTGTAAGTACTGGAAAATCCTTTTTACTGCTGATTCATGATTTTCTCTAGGATTACTTTGAAATCTAGAAACAATACATACTGCATTCATAATATCAAGTTTGGTTTGTGTTAAATACACTAAACCTCCTATCGTAGATTTGTATCTAGTTGGATTAACAGGTGTAGATTCATCCCTTTGAGATAATTTGTCATTTGTAGTCATAGGTGTGCTTACCTGTTTAGAGTTCTCCATCCCAAATTTCTTTAGTAACTCTTTCAAGTACCTGGATTGACTCAAAAATATACCTTTGTCAGTCTGTGAAATCTGCAATCCTAAAAAGAATTTTATTTCTCCAATCATAGACATTTCAAATTCTTGTTGCATTTTAATAGAAAATTCTTTACATAATCCATCTTCTCCTCCAAAGATTATATCATCAACAAATACTTCTATAATCAAGATGTCATCATTAGTTATTTTGTAATATAAATTGCTGTCTGCATTTCCTTTAGTAAAACCAATCTTTAAAAGATACTTATCCAACCTTGCATACCAAGCTCTTGGGGCTTGTTTCAATCCATACAGAGCTTTTCTTAACCTGCAAACCATATCATTGTCATCTGTCAAAGAAAATCCATTAGGTTGTTCAATATAGACTTCCTCTTCAAGATATCCATTCAAGAATGTACATTTAATATCCAATTGATAAACTTTGTAGTTCTTGTGAGCTGCAAAAGCCAAGAATAATCTGACTACCTCAATTCTTGCTATCGGTGCAAAGGTTTCATTGTAATCAACTCCTTCTTTCTGAGAATATCCCTTACACACTAGTCTTGCTTTATTTTTGACAACCTTACCATCTTCATTAAGTTTGTTTCTAAATACCCATTTGGTTCCAATTACATTTTTATCTTTAGGTCGGGGAACTAATGTCCAAGTATTTTTTTTTCTCAATTTGTTCTAATTCTTCTTCCATAGCTTTAATCCAAAATTTATCTTCACATGCCTCATTTACAGATGATGGTTCAATTTGAGAAATAAGACATACCTCTTCATTTGTGAATCTTCCTCTTGTCGTAACTCCTTTAAATTTACTTTCAATTATTTGATCTTCAGAATGATTCAATTTTACATACCGGGGTATCTTAGTTTGCAGTTGTTCTTCAATTACTATGGAATCCTCTGATGGTACTGGGGTAACTGGATCTTCATTGTGTACCGGTGGATTTAGTGTAGGTTCATTTGTCACAATTTCTATTGCCGGTTCAGAGTCTATATACCTTGAAGTTCCTTTGAATTGTTCATCAATCTTTACATTTGTACTCTCAACAATTTTCTGCAATCTTTTATTAAAACATCTATATGCTTTGCTCTTAGATGAATAACCAAGAAATATTCCTTCATCACTTCTAGGATCAAATTTGCCAATATACTCATCTCTTCTAATATAACATTTACTTCCAAAAATTATGAAATACTTAAGAGTAGGAGTATTACCAAACCATAGTTCATGAGGGGTCTTACTGGTTTCACCTTTGGTGTGAACTTTGTTGAATGTATAGACGGCTGTGCTGACTGCTTCTCTCCAATATACATGTGGTAAATTTTCTTCAGATAACATACTTCTTGCTGCATCCATGATAGTTCTATTTTTCCTTTCAACAACTCCATTCTTTTGTGGTGTCCGAGGTGTTGATAGCTGTCTTCTGATTCCATTCACTTCACAAACGTATTAAAGTCCTTAGATGTGAATTTTCCTCCTTGATCTGATCTTAAACATTTGATTTTCTTACCGGTTTCATTTTCAACCATTGCTTTGAACAGTTTGAAATTTTCAAGTGCTTCTGATTTTTCTCTGAGAAAAGTAACCCAACACATTCTAGAATAATCATCAATAATTAGCATGAAATATCTATCACCTTGTAAGCTTTTAGTTCTAGCTGGACCACATAAATCAGTGTGAATCAAATCAAGAGCATTATTGGATTTTTCTGGAATACTTTTGAAACTTGCTCTAACTTGTTTTCCAAATTGACATTCCTTACATATTGTATTCTGAGGTTTCACAATTTTAGGTAGATCTCTAACTGCCTTAGAAGTACTGATTTTTATCATGCAATCAAAGTTTACATGACATAGTCTCTTATGCCATAACCAACTTTCATCTATATGTGCAATCAAGCATGCCTTTTCATTGTTATTCAAATGAAAGATATTACCTCTAGTCTGATTACCGGTTGCAATTTCTAAAGCAGTTCTATTCATGATTTTGCATTTTCAATTCTTAAATTGTAACTAAAATCCTTTCTCAACTAATTGACCAGCACTTAAAAGATTATGCTTTAATCCTTCAACATAGTAGACATTGTCAGTGTTATGCTTACCATCAAGAGATATTGTACCCTTACCTTTGATTGAACAGGCTTTGTCATCCCCAAATCTTACTAAACCTCCATTGTATTCTTGAAAGTTCAAGAATTTACCTTTGTCTCCTGTCATATGATGTGAGCATCCTGAGTCAATGATCCATTCATCCTTTACTTCAACTTTAGCTGCTAGGGCTTGTTCTACCGGTTGAGTAGTAGGTGCCGGTTGATCTTCTGTTATAGCAACAAAAACCCATCCATTGTCTACTGGATCCTCATCAGAATCATTAGTTACACCTTCATCAGCAACGTAATAAGATTTGTCTTTGTTCTTCTAAATCTGTATCTCTGATATTCAGGATTAGGCTTGTATGTTCTTCTAGCTTCTTCTCTTAGTCTAGCATGTCTATCAGGGCATCTCGAAGCCATATGACCAATCTTATTGCAGTTAAAACATTTAAAGGGTGCTTTACCTTCATATTTACTTCCAACTGGACCTTTTGGCATTTTCCTTGCAAATAGTGCTTCAAGTTCTTCAAGTTCTTCATTCTCCTTCCTAGTTTCTTCAAGTTCTCTTGCATAAAAGGCTTTCCAATCTGATTTGTCAAATGATGGAGCAGATGATGTTGATGCTTGAAAGGCCAAATCTATCTTTATAGTAGCAAAAGGACCGAATTCCTCAATTTCAAAGGTTGAAAGTTTTCCAATTAATTTATCCCTAGTTACTGAGGTATTAGGCATTGTTCTCAACTCATTTATAGCAGTAACCTTCTGTAAAGCGGAAAAATTGAACCCTGGTCGTTCTCCCCTCCCCAACTCCAAGGAGAGAGAAGGGAGAGTCACTAGGGTTGATGGTTTTCACTTAGGAGGGACTTTACATTCAAAAGAGGGGTTGAAACCCACAAGATCCAATCCCACGCAATGCAAGATTGGATTCTAAATGAGTTTCAAGGGTTGTGATAGCAAGGATACCCTCTTTTGTAAAGAATGTAGATAGAAAGATTGAACTAGGAATGCATGTAGAAGCAAGAAAGATTTACTTATAAATAGAGATAGGGATATGATATGAAGCTGCGGACCTGGAATTAGCAGTAAAATGTCGAGACGGCGCTGTCCTGCAAATTTGAGCAAAAGTTGACGGGACGATGGCGCCCGGCGTGCACACGGTCCTCCAAAAAATCCGCGAAACGAAGGGGGATCTGTTCGTCTCTGCACAAGGATTCCAGATCTTCAATTTCAGCCGTGTACCTGCAACCTACACATAGAAAAGCGAAGACGATTGGGGGGTTAGGGATTAGGGGTTTGCCCTTAGGTCAAACCCCGGTTTTGGAATTAACCAAGAAATGAGAAATGCTGTAAATGTAAATGACTGTAATGTAAAACAAGTACTAGTACCTTGTTGTAAGGATGTTTGTATCCTTATATGCGAAGGTATAGATGTTGTTGTTTGTTGTATGTTGTATGTTGTAGCATGTGATCTCCTCTTCAATGGTTGAATCCTTGTCTTGAATGCAACACCTAGCCTTGAATGGAGACTTAGAATGATCAATTGCTTGAAGGAATGCTTGAATGTTTGAATATCGTTTTCGTGTCTTGTACACATATGTCCTTCCTCCTTAAAATGGGAGAGGAAATGTAGTTTATATACTTGCCAATTAGGGTTGATAGACTGATTTTCCCGACCTTAGGCCGACCAGGAAATGTTATTTTCCAATTTGCAAACAAAAAGGCCCGAAGTCCCATAGGAGACCGGGCCCAAAATATGGCCAGGGACCAGGGCGCTGGGCGCCATGGTCCTGGGGGACCAGGGCGCTGGGCGCCCTAGTCCTGAAGGACCAGGGCGCTGGGCGCTCTGGTCCCACCTCCCGGGACAGCAGGGTGCAAGGAGGGATCAAGCAGGGTGCTGGAAAAATGCAGTTTTTGATGTCGTGAACAAGTTTCGGGGTCTCCATTTAGGTTCAGTGTTGCATCACCATCGTGAAGACCCAAATGCAGTCGAAATTGCAAGTGTCGCAATTTTAGGATGCTACATTTAGCCCCCACTTTAGCGGGAGTATAAGCGTACGCTCATACTTCTGGTAAAGTACAAGGAAACAATATTGAAAAACTTTCACCACGTCAAGGAGGCAAGATACACCAAGCCCCCAGTGGACTAAGGATCTTACGACTTCGATTGACAAAGTAAAAGGGAAGATCACGAGGGAGAACCATGACTGTCAGTAGTAAGGTTCCCTCACTATGAGTCATGCAAGAAAGATATCAAAAATTTTCAAGGCAAAGCTAAATTTGTCAAGAAATTTTCAAGTATCTTGAAAAGATATGAACGGGATGTATGCCCCCCTACGTTAAAGCGATCGCACATGCCTCACTGGGGGTGATTTCTTTAAGGTAGTGATACATATAAGAAATGAGAAAGGAGCACGTTATCACAAGGATTTAGCCCCCAAGTGTGAGATAAGCCCAAGGATAATAGATACAAAACACAAAGCACAAGGTGACTTCACTTTCCTTGGGGTCAGTATGCTGTATGATAATGTATGTATATCATATGTATGTATGCATAATTGTTCTTCATTCCCCAATCAAGGAAGGTCACCTAGAAGAAGGGAACACATGTATCTTTTGAGTCAACATGAGAGAGATCAAAAGAGATCTCAATGTTTTGCATCGTCCTCAAGTAGACAACACTAAGGACAACAAATAGAAGAATGAGAATAACACATAGAAGAAGTAACAAAAGAGAGGGGGAGAGAATCTGCTATGCTAATGAAACTAGTCTAGCACGTCATCTACCCCCCGATCTTGCTGATCAATGTTTCGGGAAGGTAGGGAACACGCTAGAGGAGGAACATCCAACACAGCAGATGGAACTATCACAAGATCCAAACAAGGGCTATGTTCATATCCCAAGCCACGGTGTTCTTGTCTAGGAGCTAGGATAAGTGCTTTAGAAAATTCATTAGATAAATGGTTATCAATATCAACAAGTTCATATTCACTATCAGAATGAACAGGAGAAGTAGCATTTTCATCATCAATAACATTTTCATCTATATCATCATCAAGATTTATAAAAATAGGATCTTTAACTCGCACAGGATCAAGACCATCATGCATCTTATGTTTAGGAGATTTCGGCTCAATCGTCGGCTGAGGAGAAAATGGAATAATGCTTGTTGAAGGTGTTTTTGGGGATTGCAAAGTTTGAGAGGCAGCTGCCTGAGCTCTAAGACGACGCTTTCATCGGCGTTCACGTGCAGAACGATTTCGTCTAGTCTTAGTAGGAAGTTGAGAAGATTGAGGAGGAGGAATGTTCTCATCCTTATCACTTGGGTGTTTAGGTTGTGGTCTCTTAGGTTGAATAATAGGAGAAGAGGAAGGTCTCTTCTCTCTATAAGAGGAAGGAGGAGGAACTGCTCCATATAAGGGAGGAATATTTGGTTTAGGAAGGAGACCAAGTCCATCATGACGAGGAGGTATAGGTCTACTCTTAGGAAGTTTATTAGATATAGGCATAGTCACATTCATAGGAATGGGTTGGGAATCTTCTTGAGGAAAGACATTGGTTTTATCTTTCAAAGGAAGAACTTCCTTCTCAAGAACGATAGGAATGTCAAGTTTGGGTGTTCTGGTTCACTTAGAGATAGGATCATATCTTTTTTCCACTTTTGATAAGATCTGAAAAGATGATCACTTTGCGGAGGAAGAGATTGAAATTGTTTAGGCCAAAAGTAATCAATAGGAACGCTAGAAGTTCTTTCAGCTGGTTTAAAGAGACTATGATTGATAGTAACAACTTCACCATTATGGGGAAATTTCAAACACTTGTGAATAGGAGAAGCAATAGCTTTCATGGAAGATAGCCAAGGATAGCCTAGCTTCACACGAAATTGTTCGGATGATGGAATAATAGCAAAGTCCACATCAAGGGATTTGTTATGGACCTCAATAGGTAATGTAATAGAACCAATTGCAGGAGAAGAAAATGCATCAAATAGTTTCACAACCACATTTGTTTCGTCATAGATCACTTGATTCAATTGCAAAGTAAAAAGAAATTCTTTAGTAATGATATTAACCATACAAGAAGGATCAATAAGCATTCCACGACAAGGTGTATTCTTGACTTTTGCAACTATATATAAAGGACCATCAGGTGCCCTGATAGTTTCACTGGAATCAAATGTGATGGAAGGTTCTTTAGGGATTTTCTGTTGCTCCACAAAGTTAATCACATTCGGAGTCATAGACACAAGATCATCAGGTGAGACAGAGGAATCAGTAGTATCAATCGCATTAGAGGTATGAGAAGGCAATGGATCAGTAAAAATCTGAAGATTTTGGTTAGGAGGAGCTACAGATGTATTGCCTTTATCATTCACTCCAGAAACAGAGATAGTATTATTATCAATCAAATCTTGAATTTTACCCTTTAAAGCAAAACATTTTTCAGTATCATGCCCAGGTTGACGATGAAATTGACAAAAAGATTTGTTATCAAAATAGGGTGAATTAATCTTTGCAAGATCTATTTGCCTTATAGGAGGAAGAGTAAGCACATTTTGTTCCAATAACTTATTCATAATACTATGCAATGATTCATTCAAAGGAGTAAACTTTCTTTCTTTCTTGAAAAACTTAGAAATAGGAGACACACCTGATGCTGCATTCACATTGTTGTTGATGATGTTTTCATTGAATTTAATGGACTCTCTGTTCGGTTTAAACTTCCCAAATGGTTGTTGACTACTATCACCCTTATCACTCGGAGCCATAGGATGTGATTGTTCCATTTGACTCACAGTCAGTTGATAATTGTGAAGAGTTGCGCACAACTGTTGGAAAGAAGTAAACTCAGAAAATAGGAGTTTTTCTCTAATGTCTTTTTGTAAATTAGAAATAAAGATTCTTTGAATATCATTGTCAGGCACTGGAAAATAAATTTGAGCATACAAATGCTTATATCTACCAATGAAATCAGTCACTTTTTCTTTAACACCTTGTTTACAATGCATTAAATCAATCAAAGTAACTTTAGGACTTATATTGTTTTGAAATTGTTGAATGAAAGCATTTGCAAGTTGTTCGAAAGAAGTAATAGAATAGGAAGGCAATGAGCAATACCATTGTAGGGCTTTGTCTCTTAATGTTCTAGTAAACAGTTTTGCAAGCAACCTTTGGTCATAAGCAAAATCAGTACATATTGTTTGAAAGGTCTTAACATGTGTTAGAGGATCACCCTTACCATTATAAAGCTCCAAATGCGGAATTTCAACATGTTTAGGGGGAATAGCTCGAACAATGTCAAAAGAGAGTGGACTCGCAACATCAAATGTGGGCACACTAAACTTAGATTGATTCATAGAGGCAATTTGTAAGAAACACAATTTTGACACAAATTTCAATTTCAACAATTTTTGAATGATTAGAAGCCTCAATCCAAGCAATCGCTAGACCAACTTTGACTGTAATTTTGAAGGTGTTAAAATTGATAAAATCAGCCAAAATTCTGGATTTTAGCAGAAAAATACAGTAAGATCTAGCTCCCGAAATTTCGAAAAAAATGTCGGGGACGATGGCGCTCGGGGTGCACACGGTCCTCGCAACTTTTTTCCAAATTTTCAGGGATGAAAGATATTGTGATTTTATTGTGGAATCCAAAGTTACAACTGATTTGGAGATGTTTTGATCAGTGAAATTGTCGGACAAAGGTTGAATCAAGAGGGTTTCAAAAATTAGGGTTTTGACACTTAACCACTTAATTTTCAGAATTAAAGCACAAATGTGAATTGACAATTTGTAATAGAAGGGCAGATCTGAAATAAGCATTAACAATTAAACATTTCACAAGTTTAATTACTTAAAAAGAAAATTTAGGGTTTTTATGCAATTAACCTCTAAAATTTTGCAAAAGATCAAACATGGAAATGTAATCAAGGAATCCAATTTTCAGATCTAACTATGAATAATCAGAAAGGATGTTCACGTCAGGTTCACCAAAATGTAAAGCGGAAAAATCGAACCCTGGTCGTTCTCCCCTCCCCAACTCCAAGGAGAGAGAAGGGAGAGTCACTAGGGTTGATGGTTTTCACTTAGGAGGGACTTTACATTCAAAAGAGGGGTTGAAACCCACAAGATCCAATCCCACGCAATGCAAGATTAGATTCTAAATGAGTTTCAAGGGTTGTGATAGCAAGGATACCCTCTTTTGTAAAGAATGTAGATAGAAATATTGAACTAGGAATGCATGTAGAAGCAAGAAAGATTTACTTATAAATAGAGATAGGGATATGATATGAAGCTGCGGACCTGGAATTAGCAGTAAAATGTCGAGACGATGCTGTCCTGCAAATTTGAGCAAAAGTTGACGGGACGATGGCGCCCGACGTGCACACAGTCCTTCGAAAAATCCGCGAAACGAAGGGGGATCTGTTCGTCTCTGCACAAGGATTCTAGATCTTCAATTTCAGCCGCGTACTTGCAACCTACACACAGAAAAGCGAAGACGATTGGGGGGTTAGGGATTAGGGGTTTGCCCTTAGGTCAAACCCCGGTTTTGGAATTAACCAAGAAATGAGAAATGCTGTAAATGTAAATGACTGTAATGTAAAACAAGTACTAGTACCTTGTTGTAAGGATGTTTGTATCCTTATATGCGAAGGTATAGATGTTGTTGTTTGTTGTATGTTGTATGTTGTAGCATGTGATCTCCTCTTCAATGGTTGAATCCTTGTCTTGAATGCAACACCTAGCCTTGAATGGAGACTTAGAATGATCAATTGCTTGAAGGAATGCTTGAATGTTTGAATATCGTTTTCGTGTCTTGTACACATATGTCCTTCCTCCTTAAAATGGGAGAGGAAATGTAGTTTATATACTTGCCAATTAGGGTTGATAGACTGATTTTCCCGACCTTAGGCCGACCAGGAAATGTTATTTTCCAATTTGCAAACAAAAAGGCCCGAAGTCCCATAGGAGACTGGGCCCAAAATATGGCCAGTGACCAGGGCGCTGGGTGCCATGGCCCTGGGGGACCAGGGCGCTGGGTGCCCTAGTCCTGAAGGACCAGGGCGCTGGGCGCTCTGGTCCCACCTCCCGGGACAGCAGGGTGCAAGGAGGGATCAAGCAGGGTGCTGGAAAAATGCAGTTTTTGATGTCGTGAACAAATTTCGGGGTCTCCATTCAGGTTCAGTGTTGCATCGCCATCGTGAAGACCCAAATGCAGTCAAAATTGCAAGTGTCACAATTTTAGGACGCTACACCTTCATTTTATATGTCAGTGGAAATCCTCTTAAGATTTTTGAAACAATTTCATCCTCACTCAAGGTTCCTCCACAACATTTAATACCCAAAAAAATTTCATTTACTCTTTCCATAAAAGCAAAAATCCTTTCATCTTCTTCCATTTTCAGATGTTCATACCTAACTCAGAAGCTTTCAAGTTTTGCAATCTTGACTCTGGAGTCTCCTTCATTCAGTGTTTCCAAATGATCCCAAATATATTTAGTAGTAGACCTATCTGATAATCCCATGATTTGTTGATCTGATAAAGCGCTTAGAAGTGCTTCT
This sequence comes from Cryptomeria japonica, assembly GCF_030272615.1. Taxonomy (NCBI): domain Eukaryota; kingdom Viridiplantae; phylum Streptophyta; class Pinopsida; order Cupressales; family Cupressaceae; genus Cryptomeria; species Cryptomeria japonica. The sequence continues at coordinate 402,858,432 of NC_081414.1, forward strand.
CTTGCTTTGCAATCATTCTCCTCATCTTTAGCTAAGGTAGTTGGAGCGGTCTGACCAGCTTGTTACTGCCTCATTTATTCCTCATGACAAGAGCAAGTCATCCTATAAAACTTTCATTCAGAGTCCTTATCTTTCTTGTGACACCTTGGTTCAAGCCCCTAGTACGTTTGTAAATCCTTTTTCAATCAAATGTCAAGTTTAGGTAATTGGTTGAACTATGTGAACACGTTGAACCATCTTGAACAGGATTCAACAGGTTCATTTAGGTTCCATAGGTTCATAGGTGTTCAGGGAGGTTTTTCATACTAATATTTTCTTTAAGTGTCTTGCAGCGGCTCTCTAAAGTTTCTCGTTCGCTGATTTGTTACTTTATTTCTCTCCAGGTTTTGAAATCATTGAACCAAGTTCAAGAGGTTCAAATGTGTTCAACATGTTCAATATAGCACAAATGGTCAGCATCTTGGTATAATTAATTTTCTCGGCAAGATTTTCCTTGAACGCTAATGAAGTCTGTTCAGGATGTTCATATGTGTTCGAAGTTGGTGGGTCCCGCGGGTTTTAATGATTTGATGGTTCATTCATTGCCAAATATGAGGAAGTAGAATCATGTCTTAAGTGATGTCCATCCTTGGTGTTTTGAAGTAAGTAATCATTTCGAGAAATGGTAGTTACTTCAAAAATGCCGCCATGCATTCAATGCATGCGTGCGATGTCCAATCCACAAACTTAACACACTCAGACTGAAAATTGGAATTATTGCATTCAATGTTTCCGTATCATTGCCTTCACTAATAAGGTATGAAGGATTGTTAGTGCTCCACATTTATTCCTTGCTGCTGCATTTTTGTTTTTCCTGGATAGGAGTCTTGTTTGCTGCTAAGTCATCGTCTGGTTGTTCAACTATGAAGGTGAGTTCTTTTCTCGTTCTCTTCAGTAGTTTTTGCTTGCATTTTCTCTCTCATAGAAAGTTTTGCTGCAACCAGTTTAGGCTTATTGCTTTGAAGTATGAAGTCCACATTACATTTGTTTAGGGATGTTTTTAGCCTGGCATCCACTGAACCCATAGTTAGCGATACCGATCTAAAAGGGGAAAATCTTGAGGTGTTGAAAGAGAGGGTGTTTAAGGGAATTGACAAATCTTTTGGTGTAAAGATTTTGAGTAGTGGCCTCATAGAAGCGGCAACTTTCCCTCTAGCCATTCCTTGCCCATAATTGATTTGGGAATGTATCGGTAGATATGACCCATTGTCTGAAACCATTAGGAGAGAAAATGGTGAAACCCTTCTTGCTATAAATCGTGAAGTAATTTCCTCAGTCTTCAAGATACCTAATTACCAGTTCTCTAACTTTTCCCCTACTCAGTCAATCACCAAGTTCAACGCAGACAAAACCGGACACCGTAACAATGTAGCAAAATTCTGGTTGAAGGTTCCTCAAAGAGGTGGTTCCAGGTTACCAAAGAATCCTAATAGGAACGACATGTTGCCTCACATTCATGATGTTATGCTTTTGTTGCACCGGGCCAGAGGATCTGTTGAAGCTTATGGCTTCGACGACTGGATTTATTGCTACGTGCAACTGGTTTTAGAAGGGAAGCAATATTTGGATTGGGCTGAATTGATTGCTGATTCAATGAGAGAACAACTGAGTATGGCTAAACAGTTCAAACCGAACTTCTTTATGTCTTCGTATCTCTTGTATTGTTTGGCTTGTGTTAAGGAGTTGGTTGGAATACCGAAATAGCTCACTAATGAGGATGTTTCCGTATATGAGTTCTATCCCATGCTGCAAAAGGATAAAGCCTTACAGGATTTCAGAAGGGTGCACAATGCTTTTCTGGGAGACATGTATCATGAATTGAAGAATATGAAAGCCAAAAGAATCTCTAAGGATGCATAGACTTTGATAAAGAGGTTTGCTAGTTTTTATATCTAGTTTCCATGCTTCTATTACATAAGGGTAGGAGGCTTTGAAGAGGAGCCCTTCAAGCTCCCTCACTTTTGTTCAGATTGCTTTGTTTTGGCGGAGATATACAGAAAACTAACCTCTGTAATAAAAAAGGCACAACCCAGGGATAAATGGGAAGGTCATTTTCCCATCCAATTGGGTGTGTTGTCCTGCAGTTCGATGTCTGACACTTTGAGTATTGGAGCAGATCTCAGGAATTTTAATTTTTCCCTGTACCCTGAAAGCAAAGGTTTCGACAATAAGGGTTTTTCTTGAAGTCTTGGTCTAATGCCATAACTCCCAATGCCACAATTAGAGGATTTCTGGGAGGATTGTACAGATGAACTCGAAGTGTTCAAAAGGGGAAACATGAGGATGGTGTTAGAACAAGTCATTTCATTGCAGGTAAAGTTGGACACTAAGGGGCTCGAAGAGGACTATCTAGAGCTTTTCGAACCGGGATACTTAGCCCATGCATAAATTGAAATGCCTCCAATTGACTGGGATGAGGAAGAGAAAGAAGATATATAGTTAAGGACCAGAGGAGTTTTGGAAAGGATCGCAGCGTGGGTTGCCAATAAGAAAGCAATGAAATTAGGCGTTGAGTCTAACTCTGTGAGAAGAAATGAGGTCCCTCTACGTTTACCAAAGCGTCTTTCTAACAATGCTTCTATGCATGTTCGTGCAGGTAAGGATAACAAGCCACCCCAGCTTAGACATAGGTCTAATTCAGCTTTGGATTTCTGTACTCCTCGGCATACCCGGTCCCGAAGTGCCGCTCAAAGAAAAATGGATCAAGCAAAAGGCACTGGGGTGAAAGATACGATTCTTGATGCCCAGATATTTGAAGTTGAAGACTTGGATAGCGATGTTGCCAATGCCTTGGATTCTCATACAGTGACTGTGGCTATGATGCCACCTTCCAAAGCAATCGAAGCAACAACCAGCTCCAGTGTGACTCCTAAGTGGTTGACCACTTCGGTGATTAGAAAGAGGAATTTTCTTCTCGTGACCATTCCGATTCAGGAAATGGCCGTTAAGTACACAGAGAAGAGTCCTAAGCCGAAAAGGTTCAAGACTGCTACTCGCCTAGACAATGATGAGGGAACTAGAAAATGGGTTGCTGAAATCACCTCGTACAAACCCAAGGACGAAAATAAGGAGGCTAGCCTCGATGATTTCGAGATCACAAAGGTGGAATCTGGAAACATGAGTAGAGACACAAACAATCATTTCTTCCATGTATCAACAATGAAAATGCTCACCAGGTCAGAGAAGGATGGGCGAGAAAAGAGAGAGCTAAAGAGACACATAAACATTCTTGCCTAGTTCATCGATAGTATTGGTTGCCTTGGGGCACTCCCAATATCTCATGCTACAGAGAACTTCGACCCAACTTCGCTGAAAAATAAAAAGTTAATGAGCCAAGTTCAACGGGCCAAGAGTATTGCTGAAGCCGTGGAGAAATGGATTGAGGAAATAATCAAGGACGACGAGAAGTACATTACCGACTCCCGAAGGCTATGCGATGACATATAGGGTCTTATTGCCAAAGTTCAAAATCAGCTTGTGCCATGGGAGAAGGAGGAGCACAAATGGTAGAATATCTTGCCCTTATTTGCCAAAATAGAAGAATATGGAGTTACTAGGTTTTTGACGAAACACTAAATCAAGCTGGTGGCGGATGAATGTCAGCTTTTTGTGCTGAAGGAAACCATAATGTGGTGAGTGCTTACCTTCAAGTTTGTGATCACCGACGCTAAGACCTCTGTTTACGAGCTCCAGGATCTCTAGTGCAGCATAGTTAATGATAACAAGGTGGTTAATCCTGACCATGATTGGCAGTTGGGAATTTGCGGGTTGAACACACAGGATGCAATCAGGTCTTTCCAGATAAACATGGAGAAAATCAAGGCCAAGGATAATTTCACTCCAGAAGATATAACAAGGGTGGCTAGGATTGAGTCTATGACTTTCATTGGAAATGATCAACTGCCGAAACATGCCAAAAAGATGGTGAAGCACCAGTGGAATAAGGAGGCGGCGAAGGAAAAGCTCAACGTGATGAAAGTTCCGAACCAATCCATTGTTCAAGAACTCACAACCACTCACGACGCCTGCGAAAGCAGAGAGGATGATGATGATGGAAAAGCGGCATAATGCATTGATTCAGGCTCAGTTCCCTTTATTTTTTGTAATTTCTCATGGTTATGTAAAGACTTCGGGACATCTGTCCCAAAATACATCTTGTTGGTTTCATAACTGTTAATGGGGGAGGTTGAGTTTTCAGGGAGACCTTCCCTATTCTAAAACTATAAATTAAGGAAAGATAGATAGAATGGGGGTTAGATTTTATGACCAATTTTTGGTTGGTTTTTGTTTTTCCCTCTGTTTTGTGTATTTTTTGTTTTGTAGAAGGAAGAATCAGACTGCTAAATCTGGAATGGAAAAAGATTTATACATGTATTATCGTGCCTTTGTTGCATAAGAATATATATATATAGAATGATCATACTGTTCTTGAGAGAAGGAAAATCTGTGGGTTTTGAATCTGTGTAGATACATGTCTTTGCATATGTTTATCTAATCAAATAACAGTAAGGATCTTTCCATTGCAGAAAATTATTATTCTTCTGGTATTCCTTCCTTTGAGTGTTTTTTTCTTTTAGAAAAGATTCGTGTTTGAGAACAGATTTAGTTTGTTTAATCTATTCATTCTTTATTAAACCTATGGAAATGGTGTACTGAACTTTGTTTCAGTTGCTGTCATCTCTTATATTGAAAAGATAGGAAAAATTGCTTTCTCCTTTTTAGGAAACATGTGTGAAATATCGGCCTCTCATCCAAGAATGAAGTAGGCAGCCTTACATGCTTTTGGGTTAAAAGCTACTATTCAAATTAAAATAGTTAAAAGCATTCCTTGAAAAACCTAGATAGGGAGCTGTACCTATGAAAAATTCAGAGGGAAGTGGTTTATACAACACTTACCCAACTATTTAGTGAAACACGTGTCCTTAAAATAAGGTGACAGAGTTCAAAATTGATCATTTTAAAAAGGGACAAATCTGTTCACTAACAGATTTTTGGTGACTCTACTGGGGAGTTTAGCAAAGAGAAAACTGAACATTTAGTACATTGGTATGCCATAGACATAACAAAATTGAGCCTATAATCGACAAAAATTCACAGAGTTTGTTTTGTCAAAGACACAGTTCTATAATTCAGGAAAACCGTTGAGATTGAGATTTGCTTGAAAGAGCTTAGGATTCCTAAGGGTGATAACACTGGATTCTCGTCCATATACTAGAGCGCAAAGGAGAGAAGGAATAATTAATAATTGTTTTGAAGAATTACAAGGGTTATCGTTCGCCACAAACTTTACTCCCAAAAGAAAAGCTAAGAGCAGAGCTTCCTCTCCTATCAGAGTTACTCCTATACCTTCTTCTTCAAACCCTTGGCAAGCACTAATGCTTACTAGAGTTCAAACTCCTCCTCTAGTAACCATTTATCCTGTGTTCATTATGGCCCAGCCATGGGGTGTTGTTGTTGGATCTCTTTCTCTCGCAGCTCATAATCCACTTCCAAAAGGGGCAAGGGATGTCCTACCTAAATATAATGGAGACGGAAAAGTCTCAGTTGAAGAGCACTTGAATTATTTTAATGTAGCCACTGGGATTCTGGCAGTCCAATATGAGGATGTGGGCATTAGGATTTTTGCCCAAACTCTTACTGAGGGGGCAACATATTGGTTCAGTCATCTGCGGGTAGGATCCATAACTGACTGGCAAACAATGAAAACCGCTTTTGAGAAAAGGTTCAAAAGTGTTGATGATGAACATTTTTTACTGGCTCAACTAACACAAATGAAAAAGGAAATTCATGAGCCAATGAGGGACTATCTAGCCAGGTATAATAAGATTATCCATAAATTTCCTCAAGCCAAAAGGCCAACCGTTGATAATCAACAATGTTTCTTCATAAATTCCATGCCTCTTGACGTGGGTTTTCACCTTAGAAGAAGTAGGCCGGTTGATCTTGAGTCTGCACAAAATGAAGCTATACAGCTTGAAGATGATCTAATAACAGCCGGGAAATGGAGGAAATATGTACAAACCCCTCAAGGTCAACCTCGAACATCTACCTCTTCCACTGACCCAGTTGTTCAGTGGCTTGTCAATGATATGATTGCTTTGAAGAGGCAGATATCCAAGCCTGGAAGTTCCTATCGGCAGCCTTATCAGGATATAAGTAGGAAAACTCCAAATCAGTATAACTATGGATGATCGTTGCAATTACCTGCCGCTCCACAAAGATTACAAATAGAGGCACCTCCTGACAAGGGTGTCATGTGTTCATTCCATCTTACCACAGATCATGATGGGGGTTCTTGTCCTGATATGATAAGACATGTTCAGATGCAAAACACAAAAGATGAATTAGGTGAGTTCACTGAAGCAGAAAAAATTCAAGAGGTACCTGGTGACTCTGGAACATTCTACCTTGAATATGAGTCAGATTCGGAAAGAGGTAGTAACATTTTGGTGACCCTTGAAGGTCCTGCATGTGCGATTCTAACAAGGAATCAACGAACTTCCCAGTCTTCTTCTTTTGTGAATCCTTCTGGAAGCAATTTCAAAGGTAAAGATCTCCCAAGTAATAGCTTTTCAAGGACCCTTGAAGTTAGGATTTTGCAAAGGAACCATGAAGATAACAATAGCTCTTCCTCTTCCTCCTACTTTGACATCATTGAGTTTTGTAAAGCTTCTACTGTTCAACTTCCCACTACTGCGTATTTGAAACTGAACCCAAAAGAACTAGATAAGCTGGTCAAATATGTTAAGGGAGATTCTTCTTTGGTGTCCTTGGTACACGGATGTGTGGAGAATAGTGATTTAACTGCTGTTGAAACATCTTCATCTGTGCCATGCCCATTAGCTAACTTGGCTGATCCTCATTCTTTTCATGATGCTAAAAATGGGCTTGAGGTTGAGATTCTGAAACCTAAACCTTTCTACATATCCCTTCTCCTGAATGGTCAGAAGCTTAGCAATTGCATAATAGATTCTAGGGCATTAGATAACATAATGCCTTCACCCATGGCTAGGTCTCTAGGTTTAACTCTCATGAAAACATTTGGGAGATGATTTTTGATGGATGGGAAACAGGTTCCTCTTATTGGATAGGTAAAAGACATCCAGGGAGTGTTAGCAACATGCCCTAATAAAAGAGTAAAATTAACTATCCTGGTTGCTGATATTCCCGCAAGTTACGGGATGCTTTTGAGTAGAACTTTTTGCAAGGATCTTGGAGGTGAAATCAAAATGGACTAGTCTGAAGCCATTATTCCCCTTGGAAAATAGAGAATCAAGCTTGAACCCGAGCCAAAAAATAAGTACACTATTTTTTCTTTAGACAACCCTAAAGCCCAGATTTTGTTTCAAGAATGCAAGTTTGCAAACTATCTCATCCTTGCACCTAGCGAAAGGGAACCGGACGAAGCTATTGACAAACTTGGCGGGTTGTGGCATATGGAATTTGATGGAAGTTGCACCAACTCCGGCTCTGGAGCAGGGGTAGTTTTGCTGTCACCCACTGGTAATATTTTCCCATTTTCTTTCAAGTTGGATTTTAAGAATACTAATAATACTGTAGAGTATGAGACATTATTATTAGGATTAAATGAGGCCAGATGTAAAGGTATCAAATTGCTCAAAGTTAAAGGTGATGCAGAGTTGATTGTCAGACAGGTGAGAAATGTTTATACAGTTAAGAATGACAGATTGAGACATTATAGAAATAGGGTTTGGGATGAGTTAGAACTCTTTGATGCTTTCTCGATTGAAGCAATTCTGAGGGAACAAAATAGTAGGGCAGATTCGTTGGCCGTTTCAGCTTCACTTTTACTACCGCATCCAGACTTTAAGGATAATTCATATAGGATTGAAATGATTTATAGGCCTAGTGTCCTTGATAATGTAAATCATTGGCAAGTGTTTGATGTGGATGCACAGATCAAAGATTTCCTAGAATGTGTTCAGTCATTATCCCAATCATATTTTGAAGGTTCTGAAAATGACTGTAGGGAGCTTAGTCCAGACCTAGATGTTGATCCTACAAATAGTTTTATTCAGCTCAAAGGCAACAAAATTCCGAAAGAGCTAGTGACTCTGGAGAGGTTTTTCACCAAAGATGATGCATTCATAGGCAAGAAAGTTCCCAAGGATGATGGGAAAGGAAGTTGCAAGAAAATAAATTTGGGCGATGAGTCCAACCCAAAAGAGGTAACAATTGGCAAGTGTTGTTCTACGGAGGAGAAGCGAGCACTTGGCACACTACTGAAACAATACATTGATGTTTTCTCTTGGTCCTACGATGACCTGAAGGAGTTTAGAGATGGGCATTTTCAGCATCAAATTCTGTTGAAGCCAGACGTCTCTCCTTTCAGGCAAAAATTGAGGAATTTCAACCCCATAATGGTGGATGCAATTTTTAAAGAGGTTGATAAAATGCTTAAGGCTAGAATCATATATCCAATTTATCACTCTAACTGGGTAGCCAACATTGTGCCCATAAGGAAGAAGAATGGGGAGATTCGTATTTGTGTTGATTTCCGTAATCTGAATCAGGCAAGTCTGAAGGACAACTACGCTTTACCCAATATGGACCACATTCTGCAGACGGTATCCGGGTTAGAGATGATGTCGATGTTAGATGGTTTTTCTGGTTACAATCAAATTAGTGTTGCAGAGCATGAAAAACACAAGATGACATTCATCACTCCATGGGGAACATTCACATATAACCGTATGCCTTTTGGTTTAATAAATGCTAGAGCCACCTTTCAAAGAGCTATGGATTCCTCTTTTAAGGATTTTCGAGATAGAATTATTGTTGTTTACCTAGATGATCTGATGATATTTTCAAAAGAGAGGAAGAACCATCTCAGGGATCTGAGTGCAGTTCTGCAGCGTTGTCGAGAGCACGGAATCTCCCTAAACCCAAAGAAATCAGTTTTCTGTGTCACGGAGGGCAAATTGCTAGGACATATTGTCTCAAAGGAAGGAGTCAAGATCGATCCTGAGAGAGTTAATGCAATTAAACGTCTCAGTTTACCTTCCAACCGGACTGGAGTAAGGTCGTTCTTTGGTCAAGTGAATTTCTTAAGGAGATTCATTCTGGAGTTTGCAGAAACTACAAAACACATCATCAGCTTGTTGAGCGAACAACATTCTTTCAAATGGACTGAAGAGGCCAAAGAAGCTTTCGAAAGAATCAAGGGTTTAGTTGCAAATGCGCCTACTCTCATTAATCTGGATTTCACAAAGGACTTCATTTTGTATTGTTATGCATCAGAGCATACGATGTCTGGAATACTGTTACAGTTGGATGAATCTGTGGCCGAAGCACCTATAGCATTCATGAGTATTCCACTCAAGAAGCATGAGCTTTTGTACTCACTCTTGGAGAAACATGCCTTTTCCATAGTCAAAGCTGTGGAACAGTTTTGGTACTATATTCTACACTCTCACTCTTTGGTTTTTGTCCCAGACTCCACAGTGAAAAACATTTTAACTCAGCAAGAGGTTGGACTAAATAAAAGAGCAACTTGGGTAACAAAAATTCAAGAATATGATTTAGATATTTGCCCTATGAAGATAGTCAAAGGATAAGGCTTATGTAGGTTAATAGCAGAAAATGAGATGGAAACAGAAGCTGAATTACCATTAACTCTTTTTGTTGGATTGCAGGATACCTGGTTCTTTGATGTGGCCTATTATTTGACTTATGGTAGCTGCCCAAGTCATTTGTCAGCAAAAGAACAAAAGAATCTTAAGTTAAAGGCTGCTAAGTATGTAATTTGGTGGGATGTTTTGTAGAAAAAAGGTTTAGATGGAACATACTTAAGGTGTGTAGATAAACCTCAACAGCAAAAACTTCTGGAGATTTACCATGGTGAAGCCTGTGGGGGACACTTCTCATCGTCCGTTACTGCTTTCAAAATTTTGAGGAATTGTTTTTATTGGCCAGGCATGTTTAGGGATGCATATATTTATGTTAAAGAGTGTGAGAAATGCCAACTCTTTTCCGGGAAGCCACATTTGGCGGCCTTGCCTTTAAGGCCCGTGGTAGTAGATGAACCTTTCAAATAGTGGGGCATTGATTTCATAGGGCCAATAAACCCTCATTCCAGTGCTGGTCATATGTACATTTTGATAGCAACTGACTACTTTACCAAGTGGGTAGAGGCCATTCCCACTAAAAAGGCAAACTCAGAGGTTGTTTGTAGTTTTCTCAAGGATTACATCCTAGTTTGTTTTGGGGTTCCCCAAAAGATTGTTGCAGATAACACATCATATTTCTCTTTTGAGGAGTTAACTATGTTTTTCTATGAGCATCAGATTACCCTCTCACATTCCTCTAATTACTTTCCACAAGGTAATGGACTGGCAGAGTCTAGCAACAAGAACCTGATAGTCATCATGAAAAAGTTGGTTGATGAAAGTGCTCGAAATTGGCATAAGAAGGTATATGAGGCTTTGTGGGCAGATAGAACCATGCCCAAGAGGGCCATTGGAATGGCACCTTTTGAGCTTGTGTATGGGGTTGGCGCAAAACTTTCTTTACCTCTGGAATTATCAGCAGCCAAGCTGCAGATAGTAGTGGAGGATTCTTTCTTTCAGAATGTTTTGGAGAAAAGAGTTATGTACTTGATGAAGTTGGAAGAAGAGAGGGAGCTGCTGGTGGATAGAATCTTGGAGCATCAGAGCCGAGTGAAGAGGATTTTTGACATGAGAGCTCGTCCAAGAGGTTTCCTAATAGGAGATGAAGTGCTATTATGGGATAAAAGGAAAGAGCCAAAGGCTGCTCACAACAAGTTTGATTCATTATGGAAATGCCCTTTCAAGATCTACGAAGTGGTGGGACAAAATGCTTTCAGACTCAGCTATGTCAACAGAGCAGTTATGCCCTATACCTACAACGGGCAAGATCTCAAGCTCTACAAATTGTAAGTCCTGTGGTCAAGAGTTTGTTATATAGTAGCTTAGGTGTTCTTAGTTGTGAGTCACCTTATCCTTTCCCCTTTTTGTTTTTGGTCAAGCGAAACCAGAAGATTAGGAGTTATTTGCATTTCCCTCTGTGAAATACAATCCCCAGTTAGAGCCAATGTTACTACATCATTTATTCCTCATGACAAGAGCGAGTCATCCTATAAAACTTTCATTTAGAGTCCTTATCTTTCTTGTGACACCTTGGTTCAAGCCCCTAGTATGTCTGTAAATCCTTTTTCAATCAAATGTCAAGTTTAGGTAATTGGTTGAACTCTGTGAACATGTTGAACCATCTTGAACTAGGTTCAACAGGTTCATTTAGGTTCCATAGGTTCATAGGTGTTCAGGGAGGTTTTTCATACTAATATTTTCTTTAAGTGTCTTGCAGCGGTTCTCTAAAGTTTCTCGTTCAGTGATTTGTTACTTTATTTCTCTCCGGGTTTTTAACTCATTGAACCAAGTTCAATAGGTTCAAATGTATTCAACATGTTCAATATAGCACAAATGGTCAGCAGCTTGGTATAATTAATTTTCTTGGCAAGATTTTCCTTGAATGCTAATGAAGTCTATTCAGGATATTCATATGCGTTCGAAGTTGGTGGGTCCCGCGGGTTTTAATGATTTGATGGTGCATTCATTGCCAAATATGAGGAAGCAGAACCATGTCTTAAGTGACGCCAATCCTTGGTTTTTCAAAGTAAGTAATCATTTTGAGAACTGACAGTTACTTCAAAAATGCCGCCATGCATTCAATGCATGCATGTGATGTCCAATCCACAAACTTAACACACTCAGATTGAAAATTGGAATTATTGCATTCAATGTTTCCGTATCATTGCCTTCACTAATAAGGTATGAAGGATTGTTAGTGCTCCGCATTTGTTCCTCACTGCTGCATTTTTGTTTTTCCTGGATAGGAGTCTTGTTTGCTGCTAAGTCATCGTCTGGTTGTTCAACTGTGAAGGTGAGTTCTTTTCTCGTTCTCTCCAGTAGTTTTTGCTTGCATTTTCTCTCTCATAGAAAGTTTTGCTGCAACCGGTTTAGGCTTACTGCTTTGAAGTATGAAGTCCACATTACATTTGTTTGGGAATGTTTTTAGCCTGGCATCCACTGATCCCATAGTTAGCAATACCGATCTAAAAGGGGAAAATATTGAGGTGTTGAAAGAGAGGGTGTTTAAGGGAATTGACAAATCTTTTGGTGTAGAGATTTTGAGTAGTGGCCTCATAGAAGTGGCAACTTTTCCTCTAGCCATTCCTTGCCAAGAATGGATTCGGGAATGTATCGCTAGATATAACCCAGTGTCTGAAACCATTAGGAGAGAAAATGGTGAAACCCTTCTTGCTATAAATCGGGAAGTAATTTCCTCAGTCTTCAAGATACCTGATTACCAGTTCTCCAACTTTTCCCCTGCTCAGTCAATCACCGAGTTCAATGCAGATAGAACTAGACACTGTAACAATGTAGCAAAATTCTGGTTGAAGGTTCCTCAAAGAGGTGGTTCCAAGTTACCAAAGAATCCTAATAAGAATCACATGTTGCCTCACTTTCATGAAATTATGATTTTGTTACACCGAGCCAGAGGATCCACTAAAGCTTATAGCTTCGACGACTGGATTTATTGCTACGTGCAACTGGTTTTAGAAGGGAAGCAATATTTGGATTGGGCTGAATTGATTGCTGATTCAATGAGAGAACAACTGAGTATGGTTAAACAGTTCAAACAAAACTTCTTTATATCTTTGTATCTCTTGTATTGTTTGGCTTGTGTTAAGGAGTTGGTTGGAATACCGAAACAGCTCACTGAGGAGGATGTTTCTGTATATGAGTTCTATCCCATACTGCAAAAGGATAAAGCCTTACAGGATTTCAGAAGGGTGCACAATGCTTTTCTGGGTGACATGTGTCATGAATTGAAGAATATGAAAGCCAAAAGAATCTCTGAGGATGCATAGACTTTGATAAAGAGGTTTGATAGTTTTTATATCCAATTTCCATGCTTTTGTTACATAAGGGTAGGAGGCTTTGAAGAGGAGCCCTTCAAGCTCCCTCACTTTTGTTCAGATTGCTTTGTTCTGGTGGAGATATGCATACAACTAACCTCTGTAATAAAAAAGGCACAACCCAGGGATAAATGGGAAGGTCATTTTCCCATCCAATTGGGCATGTTGTCCTACAGTTCGATGTCTAACGGTTTGAGTATTGGAGCAGATCTTAGGAATTTCAATTTTTCCCTGTACCCTAAAAGGAAAGGTTTCAATAATAAGGGTTTTTCCTGAAGTCTTGGTCTAATGCCATACCTCCCAATGCCACAATTAGAGGATTTCTGGGAGGATTGTACAGATGAACTCGAAGTGTTCAAAAGGGGAAACATGAGGATGGTGTTAGAACAAGTTGTTTCATTGCAGGTAAAGTTGGACGCTAAGGAGCTTTTCGAACCGAGATACTTAGCCCGTGTAGAAATTGAATGCCTCCAATTGACTGGGATGAGGAAGAGAAAGATGATATACAGTTAAGGACCAGAGGAGTTTTGGAAAGGACCACAGCGTGGGTTGCCAATAAGAAAGCAACGAAATTAGGCATTGAGTCTAATTCTGCAAGAAGAAATGAGGTCCCTCCACGATCACCAAAGTGTCTTTCTAACAATGCTTCTATGCCTATTTGTGTAGGTAAGGATAACAAGCCGCCCTAGCTTAGACATAGGTCTAATTCAGCTTTGGATTTTTGTACTCCTCAGCATACCCGGTCCCGAAGTGCCGCTCAAAGAAAGATGGATCAAGCAAAAGACACCAGGGTGAAAGATACGATTCTTGATGCCCAGACATTTGAAGTTGAAGACTTGGATAGCAATGTTGCCAATGCCCTAGATTCTCATGCAGTGACTGTGGCTATGACGCCACCTTCCAAAGTGATCGAAGGAACAACTAGCTCCAGAGCGACTCCTAAGTGGTTGACCACTTCGGTGAACAGAAAGAGGAATTTTCTTACCGTGACCATTCCAATTCAGGAAATGGTCATTAAGTACACAAAGAAGAGTCCTAAGACAAAAAGGTTCAAGACTGCCGCTTGCCTAGACAATGATGAGGGAACTGGAAAATGGGTTGCTGAAATCACCTCGTACAAACCTAAGGACAAAAACAAGGAGGCTAGCCCCGATGATTTAGAGATCACAAAGGTGGAATTGGGAAACATGAGTAGAGACACAACCATCATTTCTTCCAGGTATCAGCAAAGAAAATGCTCACCAGGTCAGAGAAAGATGGGCGAGAAAAGAGAGAGCTAAAGTGACACATAAACATTTTGGCCTAGTTCATCGATAGTATTGGTTGCCTTGGGGCACTCCCAATATCTCATGCTACAGAGAACTTCGACCCAACTTCGCCAGAAAATAAAAAGTTAATGAGCCAAGTTCAATGGGCCAAGAGTATTGCTAAAGCCGTGGAGAAATGGACTGAGGGAATACTCAAGGATGGCAAGAAGTACATTACCGACTCCCAGAGGCTATGCAATGAGATATAGGGTCTTATTGCCGAAGTTCAAAATCAGCTTGTGTCGTGGGAGAGGGAGGAGCACAAATGGCAGATAATCTTGCCCTTATTTGCCAAAATAGAAGAATATGGAGTTACTAGGTTTTTGACGAAACACTCAATCAAGCTGGTGGTGGATGAATGTCAACTTTTTGTGCTAAGGGAAACCATAATGTGGTGAGTGCTTACCTTCAAGTTTGTGATCACCGACGCTAAGACCTCTATTTACGAGCTCCAGGATCTCCAGTGCAATGTAGTTAATGATAACAAGGTGATTAATCCTGACCATGATTGGCAGTTTGGAATTTTTAGGTTGACCACACAGGATGCAATCAGGTCTTTTCGGATAAACATGGAGAAAATCAAGGCCAAGGGTAATTTCACTCTAGAAGATATAACAAGGGTGGCTAGGATTGAGTCTATGACTTTCATTGGAAATGATCAGCTGTCGAAACATGCCGAAAAGATGGTGAAGCGCCGGTGGAATAAGGAGGCGGCGAAGGCAAAGCTCAACGCGATGAAAGTTCTGAACCAATCCATTGTTCAAGAACTCACAACCGCTCATGACACCCGCAAAAGAGGAGAGGATGATGATGATGGAAAAGCAACATAATGCATTGATTCAGGCCCGGTTCCCTTTATTTTTGTAATTTCTCATGGTTATGCAAAGACTTCAGGACATTTGTCCCAAAATACATCTTGTTGGTTTCATAACTATTAATGGGGGAGGTCAAGTTTTCAGGGAGACCTCCCCTATTCTAAAACTATAAATTAAGGAAAGATAGCTAGGATGGGGGTTAGATTTTGTGACCAATTTTTGGTTGGTTTTTGTTTTTCCCTCTGTTTTGTGTATTTTTTGTTTTGTAGAAGGAAGAATCAGACTACTAAATCTGGAATGGAAAAAGATTTATACATGTATTATCGTGCCTTTGTTGCATAAGAATATATATATAGAATGATCATACTATTCTTGAGAGAAGGAAAATCTGTGGGTTTTGAATCTGTGTAGATACATGTCTTTGCATATGTTTATCTAATCAAATAACAGTAAGGATCTTTCCATTGCAGAAAATTATTATTCTTCTGGTATTCCTTCCTTTGAGTGTTTTTTTCTTTTAGAAAAGATTCGTGTTTGAGGACAAATTTAGTTTGTTTAATCTATTCATTCTTTATTAAACCTGTGGAAATGGTGTACTAAACTTTGTTTCAGTTGCTGTCATCTCTTATATTGAAAAGATAGGAAAAATTGCTTTCTCCTTTTTAGGAAACATGTGTGAAATATCGGTCTCTCATCCAAGAATGAAATAGGCAGCCTTACATGCTTTTGGGTTAAAAGCTACTATTCAAATTAAAATAGTTAAAAGCATTCCTTGAAAAACTGAGATAGGGAGCTGTACCTATGAAAAATTCAGAGGGAAGTGGTTTATACAACACTTACCCAACTGTTTAGTGAAACACTTGTCCTTAAAATAAGGCGACAGAGTTCAAAATAGATCATTTTAAAAGTGACAAATCTATTCACTAACATAGCTACAACAACAGTATAACCATTCTTTGTAACTTCCTAGATGTCTTTACCAATGCAATTCAGATGTGTCTCCATCCTGATCTTCCATATCCCATAGTTGGTTCCATCAAGTTTAAGACTATCCTTCCTGAAATAAGTAGTAGTCATTGGATCTCCTCAAGTTGTTAAACTTCTACAAAAGAGGACTAAGCTCTGATACCAATTGTTAGGTCCCAGAGACAGCTGAGAGGGGGGGTGAATCAGTTGTCTAATAAATTCAAACCAAAAACAACTCAACCAACTTAATGCTTAATACCGGTAAACCAGTTAAGTATGCTAGTAGATAGTGTTAATAGTTAATTGCTATACCGGTAAAGATTAATGCATGAAACATAAACACAAAGTCATCCACAACACATAACACCAATATTTGTATGTGGAAACCCTGTAAGGGGAAAAACCACGGTGGGAAACCTTACCCACAATTAGATGATACTACTGCAGATAGTAAGTGTACATAAATGGGGTTTGCACATGCAGAAAGGCCAACAGCCTAGAACTCATTGCTCAATCACAAAAATTGGAGTCACACTGACTACAGTTGGATGGTTAAATCCAATAAGAATGTACTACACAAAATAACATCTTCATATGCTGGATTCAGTACCGGTGTAATGCTGATATGCTTCCACAAAAACCTATCTTCACCTTCAAATGATGTCTTCGTGTATAGCTCTACTTAATCTTGCATATACCTTCTCACAATTCTTTTTTGCATTCCACATTTGATCTTACAAATAAGATCTTACATTTATACCATAACCTAAGACCAATTTTAGTAGGTTGGCTCTACAAGATATTACAATAAAAACATTTTACAAACAATATAATATCCAATGCAGTAACCGATTAAACATGTCGGCTTAAAGCATTTACAACAATAATAAATCATCTCCATAGCATGGCATGCTGATCTGGAAAAGATAAACCTACCGGTGTAACCCTAGGTAACCTTGGACCTATTTGCCGGTAAAAGCAAATATGCAAATATGAATATACCAATGATTAATTCTTCAAAATAAAGTGTCCACATGATGTCTTTGACATTACCAAGTGTCTTCCATATTATTCCAATTGCTGGTGATCATTATATCCCGCCGGTGAATCATATACCAGTAACTGTGCAATAGTTATTTGCTTGCCGATGAATGCTGCTGGATCTCCAGAGTGCTAGTACTTTAGTAGGTGTTGACATCAATGACAAAACCATACCAAAATACCAACATTCACTAGATTCAATCTCTCCACACAAAAATGGTAGATTGAATTCTGAATGAAAGGGGAATGTTAAGTTGATCCCCTCTTTCTTGTTTGAAATGGAAAGGAAATTGATTGAATTATGTAGTGCAAAAGTGACAAAGAATCGATTATAACTTGAGATTTGAATATGGGATGAAGTTGTGCACTTGGATTTGGAAGTAAAATGGTGAGAGGAAGTTGTCTTGCGAATTTAAGGAAAAGTTTCCCAAATTATGATGGGAATGTACACAGTCCTCTAAAAAATACGCAAAACGAAAAGGGTTTTTTTGCCTCTGAAAATGAATCCCGAATTCGAAAGTACAGCTGCACACTTGCAACCTACTCATAGAAAAGAGAGGAAAATGGGTTGGGATTGGGGGTTTGCCTTTAGGTCAAACCCTAGTTTTGGAATTAACTAAGTAATGAAAGAAAGTACTTGCAAAAAGATTTAAATGAAAGACTGAATTGTAAATCACCTCAAGGGAGGTTGTAGTAGCAATTTTGATAGAAGTACTTATGTGGAATTGAATGTTGAAATCAATCTCCTCTTCAATGGTTAAATCATTGACTTGAATGCAACACCTAGCCTTGAAGGGAGACTTGAGAATGCTCAATGTTGGAAAAGAATGCTTGAATACTTGATCGCTTGTACATACTCCAATCTTGTCCAACCACCTATTGAACTTATCAAATTTCCACTTATGCAAATGAGAGGATGAATTCCCCTTAAATACATGTTAGTGGATTTGAATTTCATCATGAGCCAACATCGGGGGAGTTTCATGCTCGAGGCACAACCAACAATGCAACCCTAGGAAGGGTCTTGCCCCAAAATAGGGTAGGGATAGGGGTGCCACGTCCCTGTCCTGGGAGGAAAAGGGCTCCAAACCCCTATCCAAGGGGGGACAGTGGCACTACACCCCTTTCCTACCCATTCTCCAGGGCAGAGTGTGAACGAGGTGATGTAGAGGCCAAGGAAGAAGCTGTTTCTGCAAGCCGAGCAATCTCTAGTCTTCGATTAGGCTAGAGGATTCAAATTCGCATGTGTGTGGACCCTAATGTAGTCGAAAATTGCTAGGGTTGAAATTTTATGACACTACACACATATTATAGATCCTAATCAATTTAAATATAATTTAATGAGCTATATTTCATCCTACCTTTGTGTCTATGTAATCTCACCTTTCTTTTAGTAGGGGAAAATATGCCCTAAGCAATTGAGCCACCATCCTTTTGTTCTAAAAATCAATTATTAGGTACCCCTAGGCTAGGTAATCCAATTTTAGGTTCTTCCCTTTTTAAAATCACTAAAAAATATACAAAAAGGCTTTTCCTCTTACTTTAACATCCATAATAAGGTTTCATCTTTCAAGTTACTACTTTGTTGAAGTATTGAGGAATTTATTTTGGAGTTTCAAATCCTTAGGGTTTTAATATATTGTCGGAGTACCATGATGGATAGTTTAGATGTTATTATGTAGCACTGCTCCTTGAGGAACTTACAGGTTAAGATGCACTATCCAAGGGAAAGATACGAAGGACTTGCATGCTTAGACACACTGCCTTAGGGAAAGATAAATAACTTGCAAACAAGAATCATTGTCCCTAAGTAAGGTACATGAATATTTGAATCAAGAATCAATATGCCTTTAGCAACACTTCCCCTTATAATATCCAAGTATGAAGCTATCTTCAATCTCTGTCTCAAGGAACCAACTTTAAAACAATCATCACATGCCTTCTCTATCACAACTTTGCATTATTGACTTTTGAAAATGATATAATCATGTAAGAACAACTTACATATTGATCCACACACTCATTCCCACACACAACATCATTTTGGTCTTCTATATATATCAATTTTTCATTGCAAGCATCAATTAGGTCAATTGAAACATAGGACAAACATAGGTCTTATTAAGATGACCACCAAAAATAATTATGTTGAAAGCAATCCAATCCATGAGGTAGAGAGGACCTAAAAACATCATATTACTTCTTTGTAAGCAGTTTAAAATAATTCACATGCTATCAACCATTCTCCAAGGTTGACAATAAGGTAATGTGTGTATACACCAAGCAACACATCAATAATCAGCCCAAAAAATAACTTCTAGATGAACAATCCCATTGCAGATCTCCACATGCCAAAGTAGGACCCAAAATCAATACAAAAAATCTTTACAGCAAGAGGAGACACCCAAGGATTCACCACAAGTAGAAAAACACCTTCTATCGGCCGAACTAGAGAAGTTACCTCAAACCAAAAATTCTAGTCACAATGCACCATTAAACAAACCTTTCAGTACCATGTGAAACACATAAGGACATTCCTTGAATATCCAAAAGCATTCACAAAACCTTCTTTCATATTTTCATATTGATCATATTGACATAACACAATGGACACTAAACTCTTTATTCCAAAGAGCCAATCAAACATAGAACACCATTATCATTGCTTGCAAACAACATCATCTTTTGAAAATTAGACTGAGACACATCACTAATGTTATAAACATCTCCTCAAAGTTGCAAGACAAAAAACATCAATGTAGATAAATGCATAATATTTTTTAGACCAATTTTGATAGGCAACCAGACTGTTAGTCAATTGTAATAATCAACCATATTAATTGCAACTCTAAGGACTTGAAACAATAGGAGTGCAATGTCCACATATTATAAACATTATATCCAAGTCCACACAACCATACTAGAAAATGTAGAGGAATGTGAAGCATTCTTCTGGACAAACATCAATACACACTTTTGCACGAACTTGCTTTAGCAATCTTCCAAGGACCAAAAACTCTTGAAAACTATTAGTTCTGATACTTAATGTAAAGTACAGATTCCAATAGCTAACAAGATGAGAGGGGAGGGGGTGAATCAAACAAACTTAAACTTCCATAAAATCAATAGATTCAACCTTGGTAACTTATACTTCAGCAAGAGCGGGAATGGGAGTGGAGCGAAAAGGAGCGAGAATCCCATATTTCAAATTGGGAAATGGTAGAATTCCTGGGGAAGGCGGAATTCCTGGAAACTGCTGTTCCTCTGGGATTGGATCTGGCAAGCAGGCAGGAGGTCAGACATCTCAAGGGTCAGAAGAGGACAAGGAAAAAGAAAAACCAGGTGAAGAAAAAGATTCAACTCCCGGGGACCCACATGACAGAGGAAAAAGGAAAAAATGGTCTTCGCTCTTTGGAGTGAAGCCACTGGTTAAATCTGGGCTTCCAGAAGTAACAAACATTTCAGACCGTCTGGTTGCTATTTTTGTTCTAGACAAAGTGGTCGATATGACTGTAGTTGGCCTATCTATGACATTAGTGGGATGATTCTCTGGCTTTAGGCCTAACATCGATGATGTTAGGAATTTTATAAGGAGAAAATGGATTGTAAAAGGACAAGTGGAAGTGGCGGCGCTACCTAGAGGGTTTTTTACCTTCACTTTTAACTCTGAAGAAGACATGAACAAAGCTCTTTGCGAAGGCCCCTGGATGTTTGGCAAGTCTTCCCTGGCTCTCCAAAAATGGGCCTCGAACCTCATCCTAGATGAATCCTTCTTCGTTTCTGCGCCAGTGTGGACACACCTCCCGGGTCTTCTGCTAGAATACTGGAACAAGGAATTTTTCAAGGGCATTGCGAAATCCTTTGGAGAACTCTTGTCGATTGACCCAATGATGGTGGCTAAATCAAGGTTAGTCTTTGCTCGCATCTGCGTAAATGTTAACCAAATGACAGATATGCCTCAATCCATAGATATCATATCTAAACTAGGAAAATGGTCCCAAGCTATTGAATATGAATCTCTACCGTTTGCCTGTTTCCACTGCAAAAAATCGGGGTATTGGGCAAAATCATGTTCGCTCAAGAAAGGCAAGGAATTCAAGACTGATAGTAACACTAAGAACAAAAAGATCTAGTAAAGGACAAACAAAAAAGCAGATTCATCAACATCCGAGTGTAACCAGAAAAAGGATGCAATAGAACTTATGAATGAAGTCAAGAGGACTGGGAGTAGCAGCAATGATAAACAGGATTGTGTTTGCTCCAATGACCCACCAGAGAGCTCTAAAGAAGTAGAGCTAGGAACTAAGTTGATCAATAAAAAAAACCTAGAAGCTCAGGAGAATGAATTTGTTAGTCAGGACAAGGAAGAAACCATTCCGGACCAGGAGGATGGATCAGCTAGCCAAGAGAAGGAAGAATCCTATCTAGCCTCTTCACTCTCTAAATCGGCCGAGGTAAACTTTAATGAAGCCCAAGACCCTTCTGATACTGAGCCCTTACTGCTTTTAACTAATGGAAGCCCAAAGCCTCTCCTCTGTAAAACCCCTACCCAAAGTGTGCATATGCTGGATGATATTCTCTGGATACTCGGGTTGAGAGAAGGAAAATTGAACAAGGAGGAACTCAATGGAGGAATCTCAACTAGAAGCAAGATTAAGAAAAAGGCAGATGTTGGATGTCAGAATAAAAAGTAGGGAAGGCCATCCCTAAAACATCAAAGGGAATAGGAAAGCTGGAAGAATCGTGCTGATGGAACACAGTGTTCCATTGAGTTAGCCCTATCCCCAGTTAAAGCATGAAGATTATATCCTGGAATATCAGAGGGCTAAACGTCCCCCATAAGCAGGATGTGTTACGAAACATCATCAGAGATCATAAACCGGATGTGGTCCTTGTTCAGGAAACCAAGATGTCTAAAGAAAAAGTTGAAAGGATCAGAATTTTTAAGGAAAATAGAGTCATAGGATCTAACTCAGAGGGTGCTTCTGGAGGAACTGCGATTTTTTGGAACAAAAAAACCATAATAGGAAAGGAAATCATCTCCTCTTTTAACAGGAACTCTATTTTGCTTGAGCATATTAAGGACAACTTTGTTTGGGTGTTATCTAATGTCTACACTCCTAGTACCAAATCCGGGAGAGCTAAATATTGGAAAAGCCTTGCCGCTAATAGACTCTAGTTTGTTGATCAAAGCTGGATTATTATGGGAGACTTCAATACCCCGCTCAAAGATGAAGAAAAGATGGGAGGTATCCCTTTACATCTTGATGGAAAGCAAGACCTTATGGATTTCATTAATGACCAAGCTCTTATTGATGTAGATCCTCAGAGCATCAATTACACCTGGACCAATAGAAGAACTAGAGCTGATCTGATTCAAGTTATGCTTGATAGATCTCTAATTTCTCCTGACTGGCTTTCTAAGTATAGCTACTCCCTTGGTTCTGTTATCAAAATTGGTTCAGACCATTTCCCCATCTCCTTTTCTACCAACTCTTTTTCGGCAAAGAGAAACTTCTCTTTCAAATTTGAAAAAGCTTGGCTCTCCCATCCTTTTCTGGAAGCTTGCATTGCTGAATGGTGGAACTCTAAAGTGGAGGGCAAGACTCTTTTTAGAATTGCTAAAAAGCTCAACATCATAAAAACCAAAATTAAAAACTGGAACAAAGAGATTTTTGGGGACATATTCAAGAACAAAACTCAAGTCAAAGCTGAATTAAAGTATGTACAGGATAGAATCCAAGAGGTGGGGTTGACCGAAGATCTTAGGATGACTGAAAATGATCTTTTATCTAAATACCACTCCTCATTTCTAATGAAGAGACTTTCTGGAGACAAAGATCCAGAGCCTTGTTCCTGAAGGAAGGAGATAAAAAAACCCGCTTCTTTCACTTAACCACTCTTAAGCACAGGGTAGCCAATAGAATATCCAGAGTAACCTACAATAAAGGTGTCCTAATAGAGGACTGCAACATCAGGAAGGAAGCTCTCGAGCATTTTAGTACCTTGTTGGGTGAAGTGGATAACCTGGATTACAACAAGCAAAATACCCTTTTACAAGCTATCCCTTCTATCCTGTCAGAAGCTGACAATCACCTCTTATCCCATATTCCTTCTAATCTAGAAATCAGAAAGGTGGTGTTCTCCTTTCAGGGTGATAAATCCCCTAGTCCGGACGGCTTCCCCATGTTTTTCTTCCAAAACTTCTGGCACATTGTGGAGGCTGACATATGCAATGGTGTTAAGGAATTCTTTGGATCTAGAAGACTTCTTAAGGAACTGAATGCCACTTTCATTTTCCTAATCCCAAAGAACCCCGAAGTTGATTCTCTTAACAAGTTTAGACCCATCAGTTTGTGTGACTCTGTCTACAAGATCCTTTCCAAGGTTTTGACTTCCAAGTTGCTGGATGTTCTCCCAAGGATTATCTTTGTCCAACAGAATGGCTTTGTCCTCAGAAGATAGATTTTGGACTCTATTATCTCTGTTCATGAAAATATCCACTCCCTGAAAGTGGTGAATAACCAGGGATTCTTCCTTAAGTTAGACATGGCTAAAGCTTTTGATAGAGTGAACTGGCAGTTTCTCTTTAGGATCATGAAATTGTTTGGTTTTGGTGACAAAGTTATCCAGCTCTATTCTCAACTCATGGAAACTTCCTCCTCTGCTGTTATTGTGAATGGCTCCTCGTCTAGTTTCTTCAAAAGCTCCAGAGGTCTCAGACAAGGAGACCCCATCTCCCCTATCTCGTTCACCATTCTTGCTGAATGCCTGGGTAGATTCATCCTTAAAAATGTGGAAGAAGGCAATCTTAAGGGTTTGAAACCTTCTTCATCCAATGCTGTCTGCTCCCATGAACAATTCGTTGATGACTCTATCACCATGGGGGAAGCCACCATCTTGGAAGCCAAAAATATGAAGATTATTCTGAATACCTATGAATTTCCCTCTGGTCAAAAAATCAACTGGGATAAAAGTTCTTTGTTTTTCATCAACACCCCAGCCCAAAGACAAATAAGGATTGGTAGGATTCTTGGCTGCAACATATCTAAGTTTCCTTCTACCTATTTGGGGCTTCCTTTATGTCTCAAGCCCGAGGATTCCTTCTGGAATAAGTTAATAGATAGACTTAACTTGAAACTCGCTGGCTGGAAAGGGGCTGTCCTTAGTCAAGCTGGTAAAGTCACTCTGCTCAAAGCCACTCTCCAAAATCTTCTTGTGTATGCTCTTAGCTTGTTCAAAATCTCCTCAAAGTTTGCAGAAGCTATTGAAAGAATCCAAAAAAAGTTCCTCTGGTCGGGTGTGGAAGATAAAAACAGAATCCCCTTTATTGCATGGAATAACATTTGTTCCCCTAAGGCCTCAAGTGGGCTGGGCTTAAGGAACATTGGTTCTATGAATAAAGCTCTATTAGCCAAGCAAATATGGAGATTCAAAGGGAGGAAAGAGAATGGAACTCTATTTGGAAAAATAAATATCTCTATATGCAACCTTCTGAGGAAGAATTATTTGACAACTCTTTCTCTGTTGATGGATCTGCCATTTGGAATGTTGTGCAATCTGCTAAAAGCTGGGCTGCTGCTGGCAGAACCTGGAACCTTGGGGATGGGAGGAAAATAAGATTTTGGGAAGATAGATGGATATTGGATAAACCTCTAGAGGAAATTTCTATCCTCAAAGATTGGAAAGATAGTTTCAAATTCAGGTATGGTGAAATGGTAAGAGATTACTGGAGAAATGGGGACTGGATTGACTTTAGCCAGCAGTGTCCATATCTCAAGTTCCTTCAGATTGCTCTCTCTGCTAAAATCCCTAGAGACAACAAAGATGACATAATGATATGGAGGGAAACTCTGGATGGGAAATACTCCGTTTCTTCTACTGTGGCTATTCACAATGTCCCGGTGGAAGATATTCCCATCTGGGCTAAAGTTTGGAATAAGAAATTAGTTCCCAAAGTCAACATTTTCTTTTGGATTTTCATTCAAAATAACATATTAACCCTAGATAATCTTCATAAAAGAGGCATTATTTTTCCTAATAGGTGTTCTCTTTGTTGCAGGGAAGAAGCGACAACTTGCCATATTCTCAATCAATGCTCTTTTAGCCAAGATATCTAGAAAATCATCCTTTCCAGGTGGAACTTGAGTTGGGTCTTCTCGAACTCTCTTGGTGACACTTGGCTTCAATGGCATTGTCCTAACTCTAACCCTAAAATTGTGGAGACCTGGAGACTTACTTTGCCAATTGTTATTTGGAATATATGGAAAGAGCACAACAACATGATTTTCAGAGATAAAAGGTCTATTCCTAAAGTGGTTGCAGATAAAATCTTTAGGAGTATTTTTGAATGCCTCTATTGTACTGATCAGGGACTTACTGCTAAAGATGATTTCAAAGACAGGTGGAACCTTTCTACTACTACTACTAGCAAGGAGAAAGGCAGAGAAGGTCTTGTTTGGTGTTTTCCCCCGCAAGGATGGATTAAGGCTAACTTTGATGGGGCTTCTAAAGGGAATCCGGGTAAAGCTAGATATGGGGGCATTGTCAAGAATTTTGCTGGAAGTTGTCTTAAGGCAGTGGCTGGTCCTCTGGGGAATCAAACTAGCCATTTTGCTGAAGCCTCTGCTGCCTTGAATACCTTAATTATAGCCAAAAAGCTTAATTATGATAAAATTTGGCTTGAGGGGGATTCACTTAATATTATTAAGTTCTTAAAGGGGGAATCAAAGCCTTCTTGGTCTATTGAGAATATCATCATGAAAGCTAGAGAGATCATCGCCAGTTTCAACGAAATTATTATACAACATGCCTTTAGAGAGAAAAATAGTGTTGCTGACTGTTTAGCAAATACTAGAGTTAACTCTGACTCTCAAATGATTTGGCATGAGGATGACCTCAATTTAAATATTAAAGAGATCCTCAGAAAGGACCGTTATACGGGGAGAG
Organism: Cryptomeria japonica; assembly: GCF_030272615.1. Taxonomy (NCBI): domain Eukaryota; kingdom Viridiplantae; phylum Streptophyta; class Pinopsida; order Cupressales; family Cupressaceae; genus Cryptomeria; species Cryptomeria japonica. Next base: position 402,884,510 of record NC_081414.1, read on the forward strand.
AAGGACAATTAAATCATGACAAGTAAAAAGCATCATTTATGCCTTGCTGGAAAGGCCATCATCACCTAACATTGTGGCAGATCTCCTAGTATCTCCAATAAATCACTGCATGCTTTGTGGGTTACTCAGTGCGAAAACTTAAGCAACATCGGGAAAGAAGGTTTCAATTTGTAGAGAAACAGAGCAGATAGCTGCAACTGAAAATGGGAGGAGACCTAAGACGCGAAAAACTTGAAAACATGTCGACCTGGAAAGCTATGCCAAAAGTCTGGGCAAAACTAGAGAAGGGCTCTCTTACCAACTTCATGGAAAAGCTTGAGGACTATGACAAAGGTAGGGTTAACCTAGCCGTTTCCAAGATTTTTGAAAATTGGTCTAATGGCTCTTTTAAACTTTATGGAGTTAAATTTAAGTGGACACTGGGCTTATTTCAACTATGATTGGAATTCCCCACACTAGGCTTAACTTCTTTCGAGACCTCAAGGTCTCCAACAATGAAGTTAACCTGTTCCTGCAGAAAGAGAAAGAGCGGGCTAAAATAGGCAAGGCTACCAGGGGCTACTACGAAGCTGCAAACATCAAGAAGTTGTGGGGCTGGGTCCTGAACGCAATCATGGAGTATATCACGGTTGAAGGCCATTTCTCTAGGGCCCACACCTACTACTTCATGCTCTTAAACCATTTCAGACATGACAAAAAGGTGTCTCTACCCTACTACCTTTTTCAGTCCCTTTCCAGGTCCCTCAACAAACACAGGACTAACCCTTCCAGCCCGGTTCTCCACTGCGGGCTCCTACTACTCATTTATGAGCATTTCAAAACCCTCACTTTGCAGGAAAATAAGCGGATTTTCACTTCCCTGGGTAAGAGAAAGATGGAAGAGGGAGAAACTAGCAAGGTGAAGGCATCTTCCAACAAGAAAAGGAAAAGTGCCCCTGAGTTGGAAACAAAGGACATTGTCAAGGAAAGCAGTGGTATGGAGACGAATGAATCTAACGGTGAAGATAGCTGGAAAGAAGAGGAGATGGGAAACGAGGAAGAAATTGGAGATTTTGAGCCTGGTCAAGATAGCTCTATTTTAAGCGATCACCCTAGTAAGGACAATAGCCATCTGATGGAAGAAACGACTCCCAAGGATAATGAGGAAACCAAAGTTAATTCTGAGAAGGAATAAACAAAGACTTTGAGAAGGACCTGACTAAGGACAGGGATAGCAAGGACAAGGAAAGTGCTAGTGAGGGGCTTATCCTGGATAATCTCAAGAAGCTCTCGGAGGCCAGAATGGATTTTGACAGATGGACCTACGAAACCCTGAAAAACCTGGAAAAGAAAGGGATACATTCGGATAAAAAGAGGGAGGATGAAAACAAAGAGCATATTAATTGGAAGCAGAAAATGGAGAACAAGGTAAAATCGCTAGAAGAGGGAAAAGAAGTGATGAAAAATTTGATGGGAGTTATCCCAAGTATCCTCTTTGTTGTCACCAAAAACCTGGAGGACATCGCCAAGGTCTTTGACCATACTCCTAAATCGGTTGTGGATCTTGACCTGGAGGAGGAGACCATCCAGACTGGAAGTGGTGATGCTACCTCGGCGTGCGGGACTGCGAAGAGAAGCAGGGTCGGTATCAAGAAAGTTGTGGTTGCTGCTGCTAAGGATCCACCCAACTTCAAAGACAACATCAAAGAACTGCAAGAAATTAGCAACACCCTAGCTAAAGCCTTGGAAAAAATCAGATTCCTGGAAGGCCTACTGGCTTTTCGGGGCTTTTGTGGGTTTTCTTCGGTTTTCCACTGGTTTTTTCTTTTTGGTTTTGTTCCTCTCTATTTCTCATGGCTTTGCTATTAAGTCTTGCTTGTAAAGGGTTTCGGGGCCCCTTCAAAACCTACTTTTTCATTAATCAAAAACTTATACTTCAGCAACTTAACCAAAAACTGCTAAACATGCAAACTTATAAACACATAATCATAATAACACTCATAACACTAGATTTAACGTGGAAACCCAAATAGGGAAAAACCACTGTGGGATTTTGGACCCACTAAAAAATATACTCTTCTAGAGTATGCTCAGTTAAAAGAAAATCCCGTTAAAGATTACAAACACATTGCTAGATGTGACCCAGTTAAGGGATTTCCCTTAGATCTGTTAGGATCTTCACTTTGTTAGAAGTGACCTTGTTAAAGGATTTCAAACACTCATTTAGAATGTTACCTTGCTAGAGGGTTTACATAAAAGACTGTTAAGTCCACTCGGTTAAGAGATTTTCTGTCACTTACAAAATAATAGTAATAAAAATCTATCTGCAACTTCACATCTAAAATGCTAAAGCAGATTCTTATTTGCTCAAAACAATCTAGTCATAGGACTTATCTTGTCCCTCTTCTGGGCTCTCTACTCTATTAGTCAAATAGGTCTTCAAGCTTCTATGCTCGGTAATCACTATGTAGCATCCCTGTGCATACACTTGCCCGCATACATTGTTTATCAACAATTCCTTATTTATAAACAATTGCTAACTGCTAAATCTCCTTGATCATATTTCCCATGATCAATCTTAGCCATCAAATCTTCAAACTTGACGAGGTTCAATGTATCCTTCCAATCTAAAAATGTTTTACCTTACCTCAGGACTTGCATTCCTATCTTTGAACTTTCACAAGGTTATTGCGGTTCAATCTACGCTGTAGATCTTCCTGCCGATTTTCCTTTGCCATAGATCCTTAACAAACTTTATGTATGGCATATCAATCATTTATACATCTCTAGCTAATCATTATCCTTCATTAAATAATGCTTTTATCCATCCCATGTGCACTATCATAACTCAGTTGCAACTTGGTAAATACTAAATTTTACTCGGTAGACATTTCGCCTTCATTAACCGATATCGATAACCTTAGGGTTTACCGACTAGGTTCCTTAGGGTTTACCAACTAGGTTCTTTGCTCGATAGCATAGTATAGTATTAACCTTACAATCAACAACATATGTAGGATATCAAAACAATCTAAACATCATGATCTCATCATTGTCTAACTCGGTAATAGTTGCCCATTGAATAACTTATTCCTCCTTTTTATTCATCGCATTCTTTCTGTGTCTTTTACCGACATCTTAATTCTCTTCTAATCAATCTTCTCAAGATATGGAAACATCATACTAAATCAGATAATCAATTTCTTGACATCAATGACAAAATAATTTTATAAAGATAGTTATCATCCTTCTTTAGTTATATCAATAATCTTCAACAACTTTCTCAATATCCTTATTGAATATCAACAATCTTTCTTACTGTAATGCCAACAATCTCCCCCTTTGGCGTTGATGGCAAAACCAACAATTAAATGGTAATACCAACAAGATATTCAAATTGATTCAGATTCAGATTACTGTTAGACTTCTCCTGTTATCCTTGATCTGTTGTCTTCTGAAGTCTTCTCCATTTTTCATTAGGCTTCTGAGCTGTTGACTTGCATTTAGTCTTCTCCATTTTTGCAATCTACTCCCCCTATAATTAGTCTTCTTTTAATTTCATCATTCAGGGCTTTACCATGCAATTAACCATTTAGTCTTCTTTTAATTTCATCATTCAGGGCTTTACCATGTAGTCAACCATTTAGTCTTCTAGCCATTTATTCTTCTCCCCCTTTGACAACAATGCCAAAAAGTAAAAGAACTAAATCATGATTTCTTCCTCTGTGAAGTGATTTGCCTTGCTGTGTAACATCTCGGTCTCGATTAGATCAACTTGTCTCTATTCACTTTTTCCTGCACACCTTTAGAAAACCTTCTAAAGTGTGTAAATCAACATCAATCCACACATAATATTCTATAGATTCATCGAATTGATGCTTTCACTGAACTCGATCGTTGAGTAGAAGATAGGGGCAGGACCCTTAACTTGCTTCAGAGATACTCAAAAGTGTCCCTTGGTAGTGGCTTTGTGAAGATGTCTACTAATTGCTCCTTTGAACTGATGTATTCTAGCACAACTTTCTTCTCATGAACTTCTTCTCTGATATAATGATACTTTATAGATATATGCTTTGTCTTAGAGTGCATTAATGGATTATTTGAAATGTTAATGGCACTAGTATTATCACAGAATATAGTTACTGGCTCGGTAACTTTCTCATTTATACCTTCCAACAGTTGTTTGATCCATGCTATATTGGTACAATTCAATGTTGCAGCAACATATTCAGCTTCTGCTGTAGATTGAGAAATACATCCTTGTTTCTTGCTAAGCCAACTTACTAGTCTTTCTCCCAAAAAGAAAGCTCCACCACTTGTGCTTTTCCTGTCATCTATGTTGCTTGCCTAATCAACATCAGTATAAATTTTTAAATCAAAATTATTCCTCTTTTCATATACTAAGCCATAATCTTCAGTGCCTCTCAGGTATCTGAAAATTCTCTTGATTGCTGTCATATGGGTTTCCTTGGGATCTGCAGATAATCTTGCTACAATACCTACTGCATGTGCTATATCTTGTCTACTATGCACAAAATATTGCAATTTTCTAATCATAGACCAGTAAAGTGTCTCATCAACAGATGCAGATTCATCATTCTTTGATAATTTACAGTTAGTAGTCATAGGAGTACTTACTGGTTTAGAATCCTCCATTCCAAATTTCTTCAAGATTTCCTTTATGTACTTGGATTGAGTAATGAAAATCTCATCTTTCATTTGCAGTATCTGTAAACCTATAAAATACTTTATCTCACCGATTAGTGACATCTCAAATTCTTTTCTCATTTCATTTCCAAAGTTCTTGCATAAGGAGTCATTACCACAAAATATAATATCATCAACAAATATGGCTGAGATCAGTATTCCATTGTCCTCATCTTTCTTCATGTACATATTGTTGTTTTCACTTGTCCTTATAAAACCAATCTTAATTAAATAAGAGTGCAATCTTTCATACCATGCTCTAGGTGCTTGTTTCAGAACATATAAGGCTTTGTTCAGTTTGCATACCTGATCTTTACCCCTGTCTTCAACAAATCCTTTAGGTTGTTCAATGAAAACTTCTTCTTCTAGTATACCATTCAAAAATGCAGATTTAACATCCATTTGATATACCTTAAAATTTTTAAAAGCAACATATGCCAACAATGTTCTTACTCCCTCAAGTCTAGCCACAGGTGAAAAAGTCTCATCATAATCTATTCCTTCTTCTCGAGAATAGCCTTTGCAAACTAGTCTTGCTTTGTTACGAATGACCTCACCTTTTTCATTTAGCTTGTTTCTTAAAATCCACTTAGTACCGATTACATTTTTGTCCTTTGGTCTTGGGATTAGTGTCCATGTGTCATTCTTATTGATTTGATCAATTTCTTCTATCATAGCATTTACCCAATCTTCACTATTAAATGCCTCTTTCACTATTCTCGGTTCAAATTCAGAAATCAGACATGTGTTCTGTCTCAGTTTGTTTCTTGTCATCACTGGATCATCTTTATCTCCTATAATCTGACTTGATGCATGATGTCTTCTGACATATTTGGCTAATATAGGCTCGGTAGGTTTTGTATGATCTTCTTCACCACTCGATAATTGGACATTATCTTCATTTTCTTTAGCAGCATTCTCGGTAGGACTTCTTGGTTGAACATAAACAAATTCTTCATAATCTTCCGGTTCTTTGGAATTTTCTTCATCATTTCTTTCTGCAAATTCATCAATTTTCACATTTGCACTTTCCACTATTTTGTTAGATGATTTGATCAGACATTTAAATGCTTTACTTCTAGAAGAATGACCAAGAAATGTTCCTTCTTTACTTTTTTGATCAAACTTTCCATTTTTGTCATCTTTGTGAACATAGCATCTACTTCAAAAGATTTTAAAGTAACTTACATTAGGTTTCTTGTCATACCATATTTCATATTGTGTCTTCATAGTTCCTTTCTTTAGTTGAACTCGGTTCAGGGTGTAAACTGCAGTGCTGATTGCTTCTCTCCAAAATGTTTGAGGTACCCTCTTTTCTATCATCAAGGTTCTTGCACAATCCACAATTGATCTGTTTCTTCTCTCGGCTATCCCATTTTGCTGAGGTGTTCTCGGTGCAGATACTTGCCTCTTTATACCATGATCATTGCAGTATAAGTTAAATTCATCAGAAGTGAATTCTCCTCCTCTATCAGATCTAAGACATTTTAGTTGTCTTCGTGTTTCATTTTAAACTCTTGCCTTGTACCATTTGAACATTTGAAAAGCTTCTGATTTTTCTTTTAAAAACATAACTGGCATCATCCTTGAGTAATCATCTACAAATAATATGAAATATTTATCACCATAATAACTTTGAACTTTCATAGGACCACAAAGATCAGTGTGCACTATGTCTAAAATTCCTTTAGAAGTGTAGGACTTACTTGTAAAGCTTGATCTTGTCATCTTACCCATCTGGCATCCTCGGCACATAGCATTCTCAGGTTTTTCAAGACTCGGTAGACCTCTTACTCGGTGCTTCTTACTTATTTTGATTAGATCATCAAAATTTACATGACAAAACCTTTTATGCGATAAATAGGTATCATCTATCTTTGCATAAAGACACTTGTTTTGAGTTGAGTCAAGATGAAATGTATTACCTTTTGTTTGTGTCCTGGTAGCAGCTAACTTTCCATGTTTATCATGAACTTTGACAATTCCTTTCTGAAATTCTATTCGGTATCCTGTATTGTTTAGCTGTGCTGCACTCAACAAATTGTATTTCAAACCTTCAACCCAGTATACATCATCACATTTAGCATTGTCAAGAAGTGTTATAGATCCTTTACCTTTTACCAGACATGGTGCATCATTACCAAATCTTACATAGTCTCCATCATAGTCTTCTAATTTAACAAACTTGTGTTTATCACTTGTCATATGATGTGAGCATCTACTGTCTATGATCCAAGAATCATTATTATTTATGTGAGATATTAGGGCTTTTTCTTCATACCTTTCTTCATTAGATCCATCTTTAATAGCCACATAAACAACTTCCTCAGTATCCGTTTCATCAGATTTTTCATCGTTGGATTCCTCATCTGCTACTAGACATGTCTTTCTATCTCTCCTTCTGAAGTCTCGGTGTCCTCTGTATTGGTTATCTTTCTACCTGTTATCTCGGTATTCTCTCTTTTCACTAGATTCTTTGTCAGGTCAGTTAGAAGCCATATGTCCTATTTTATCACAATTGAAACATTTTAAAGGTAGCTTTCCTTTATACTTACCTTTTCCTCTCGGTAACCTTCTGGCTACTAATGCTTCAAATTCTTCTTGCTTCTTGATTTCCTCATACAGTTTGTGCACTTTTTCCATGTTCTTGCGAAATCTTTCACTTGCTCCATTGTGATCCCCTTTAGAGTACTTACTCATTCTATCATTGTAATGATCAGATTCACCAATATGAAAAGAACTAAATGCAGATTCTACTTTATTTACCGAAGACCCACTATTATCAAAATTACCCAACTCAAATGCATGTAGCTTACCAATAGTAGCATCCAAAGAAATTGGCATGTTAGGTACAAACCTCAATTCATTGATTGCAGAAACTCGAATAGCATAAGATGGTAGAAGGGTTCTCAACAACTTACTTGTTATATCCTTTTCTTCAATAGTTTCACCTGCTCCTTTAATTTGATTGACAATCTCCTTTAGTCTTGTACTGTATTGGGTTATGTTCTCACCTTCATTCATCATCATGGATTCAAGTTGTCCTCTTAGACTATCTACTTTTGCTCTTTGAACATGTTCATCACCTCCATACATAGATATGAGCTTAGTCCACATTGCTTTTGCATCATTACAGCCTTCTAGATCATTAAACTCTGAGTCGGTCAATGCTGATGTTATTTCAATCATAGCTTGAATATGTTCTTGCTTTGCCTTAATCTCTTCCAAGGTCATAGGGTTGGTGCTTGGTGCAATGTAATCATGCTCTAGATAATATGTTTCATATTATCCAATTCTTGATAAATGTAGCTTCATCCTTTTTTTCCATGTGGAGAAACTTGACTTGTTCAGCTTCAGTGCATCCCTTTTATACATCTTTGGATCTTTGCCTCAAGTACCTTTAAACTTTTTCTTCTAGAGTCCAAAGCTCTGATACCAATTGTTAGTTCTAATACTTAATGTAAAGTACATATGCCAATAGCTAACAAGATGATAGGGGGGGTGAACCATACAAACTTAAACTTCCATAAAATCAACAGATTCAACCTCGGTAACTTATACTTTAGCAGCTTAACCAAAAACTGCTAAACATGCAAACTTATGAACACATAATCATAATAACACTCATAACACTAGATTTAATGTGGAAACCCAAATAGGGAAAAACCACTATGGGATTTTAGATCCACTAAGAAATATACTCTTCTAGAGTATGCTCGGTTAAAAGCAAATCCTGTTAAAGATTACAAACACATTGCTAGATGTGACCCGGTTAAGGGATTTCCCTTAGATCTGTTAGGATCTTCACTTTGTTAGAAGTGACCTTGTAAAAGGATTTCAAACACTCATTTAGAATGTTACCTTGCTAGAGGGTTTACATAAAAGACTGTTAAGTCCACTCGCTTAAGAGATTTTCTATCACTTACAAAATAACAGTAATAAAAATCTATCTGCAACTTCACATCTAAAATGCTAAAGGAGATTCTTATTTGCTCAAAACAATCTAGTCATAGGAATTATCTTATCCCTCTACTAGGCTCTCTACTCTATTATTCAAACAAGTCTTCAAGCTTCTGTGCTCGGTAATCACTATGTAGCATCCCTATGCATACACTTGCCCGCATACATTGTTTATCAACAATTGCTAATTGCTAAATCTCCTTGATCACATTTCCCATGATCAATCTTAGCCAACAGATCTTCAAAATTGACCAGGTTCAATGTATCCTTCTGATCTGAAAATGTTTTACCTTACCTCGGGACTTGCATTCCTATCTTTGAACTTTCACAAGGTTATTGCGGTTCAATCTGCGATGTAGATCTTCTTGCCGATTTTCCTTTGCCATAGATCCTTAACGAACTTTATGTACGACATACCAATCATTTATACATCTCCATCTAATCATTGTCCTTCATTAAATAATGCTTTTATCCATCCCATGCACACTGTCATAACTCAGTTGCAACTCGGTAAATACTAAACTTTACTCAATAGACATTTCGCCTTCATTAACCGATATCGATAACCTTAGGGTTTACCGACTAGGTTCTTTGCTCGGTGGCATAGTATAGTATTAACCTTACAATCAACAAGATATGTAGGATATCAAAACAATCTAAACATCATGATCTCATCATTGTCTAACTCGATAATAATTGCCCATTGAATAACTTATTCCTCCTCTTTATTCATCACATTCTTTCTGTGTCTTTTACCGACATCTTAATTCTCTTCTAATCGATCTTCTCAAGATATGGCAACATCATACTAAATCAGATAATCAATTTCTTGACATCAATGACAAAATAATGTTATAAAGATAGTTATCATCCTTCTTCAGTTATATCAATAATCTTCAATAACTTTCTCAATATCCTTATTGAATATCAGCAATCTTTCTTACTATAATGCCAACAGAAAACATTACCTTCTCACTCAATACAATATCTTCATTCTTTTGTCCTGCATATAATCCTCATCTTAATGTCTCAAGTTATCTAAACCTCATCATGCTATCATTGTTGTCAGCCACATTGTCAACATCATCAATTGTATTAGTATAGCATACTCAGTGTAGACATCAAATACCAAGAAGGTGGACATCCACATACCATTTGCAACCAATATCCATATGTTCTTTACATCAATCTCTTCACATCAGTCATGCAAACACAATGACAATAATAATCAAGGGCAACATATATTGTTAGACATCAGGTTGACATCAATCACAACATATATTGCCAACAATCTCCCTCTTTATCATTGATGGAAACCCTTATTGATGTATACATAATACAATATTCTCTCCTCCTTTTAACTATATATCTTTTGCAATATCTCTCCCTCTTTTAGATCAATGACAAATGGCACATGTCTTCACCTAGTTCTGTATAAAGATCTATTTGTACTTTCTTTGATTTACATTTTTCTCTTTCAATAGAAACAAAATATTTAATCCCCCTGAGAGAAACAATCAACATAAATCTAGGATAAATAATATATCTTGAAATTCTCCCCCTATATGGATACACCAATATATGCATCATAGTTGGAGGAAGGAGGGGAAATAACCCCTAGCTTATGTCTAATATACTCAAAAGTATCTTTTGAGAGTGCCTTATTGAATATATCTACAATCTAATCCTTGGTAGGAACATACTGCAGTCTATCTTTCTTCTTTGCAATTTTATCTCTTAAGAAATGATACCAAATAGAAATGTGCTTGGCCCTTGAATGCATCATCAAATTATTTGAAATGTTCATCACACTAGTATTGTTGCACATGATAGGAATGGACTCATCATAGATCAATTTAACAACTTTCAATATGTACTTCATCCACATTACCTGAGTGTCATAGGATGCTGCAACAATATATTCAACTTTTGCAGTGGATAAGGAAATTGAATCTTTCTTTTTACTAGGAGACCAATCTATCTCCCAAGAAAAATGCCCTTCTATTGACCTACTTCTGTTATCAGCACAACCAACCCAGTCAACATCAATATAAGATTTCATAGAGAAATCATTGTCCTTTTGTATCATAGACCGTAATATGGAGTTTCTTTCAAGTATCTGAATATCCTTTTTATAGCCTTATCATGAGATTTCTTAGGTTTAACTTGATATTTGATAACCATAAATACTACATGCATAATATCATCTCTAGAAGCAATCAAGTATAACAATCCACCAATCATAGACCTATAGTGAGTTTGATCAACTTTCAGAGATTCATCATCCTTTCTCGAGTGACAACTAGTAGCCATGGGGGTAATTACTAGTTTAGCATTCTCCATACCAAAATTTTTAAGCATCTCCTTAACATATTTTTATTGAGAGATAAAGATTCCATCATCTAATTGAGTAACTTGAAGACTGAGAAAGAAAGACAACTCACCAATCATTGACATCCCAAATTCCTTTTTCATTTATTCTACAAACCTCTTGCATACCTCATCATCTCCTCCAAAGATAATATCATCATATCATTACCCTTATGTCAGCACACATTAAATTTTTAATAGAATCTCCTTCAAAGTAGAAAAGAAATACATTTATTGTCATTCTGTTCATATTCCATTATTGTTTCATTTTAATTCCCTCCTATCTAAGCCTTTTTTGGCCGAAGTGTCCTTTTGAATTCCCCACTTGAACCTATATGTTAGTTCATTGGTTCATCCTGTGTATGTATGTGTCAAGTCATTGTTTAATTAAGTTTGAAGCATGTAGAAAAATCTGAGCAACAAGTGAACTTGAACCATTGAACCTTTTTTATATTGGTTCAAAGGTTCACAAGCTCAAATTTCATAGAGCAAGCAGACAAATGGCGGGTAAAGAATGGAAAGAAAAGTTGAGGGAAAAAAGAATATTCTGAAATCTTGGGAATTCAAAATTTTGAAAGGGAAGTTTCCATAAGAAGAAACAATCATTATATGATAAGTGTCTGGAGAGGAGTGATGTGTAACTAATGCAAGTGTCAGATTTGTGTCATTTCGAGATAATCCTTGCACAAGTGGATTTGATGTTTGAGGTATTACACCCATAAAGCCGGATTTTAAATCTTTTTATAGGATTCAAATGATCTGTTCCATCATTTAGAAGATAAATTTAGAAAGATAAGAGCTTGACATTGGAGGTAATTAGCTTCTCTCTTCAGGCTCAACAGGGTTTCAGTTGTATGAAAGGCGAGTTCCCAAGTTTCTTGTTTCCTTTGTAATTTATTAATCTCAGGAGAAGGAATTGGTTGAATTTACACCACTCTTTAGTAGGGTTCATCTCTTGCATTTTGTTTGTATAAATCATCACATTGAGGTCTGCATGTCCCAAATTGGGGCCGAGTTCAAGTCTTATATTCTCTTTACTTGAGTTTGGGGATACCTCATTAGCTTGGGCTGATTTGGAAGAATTCTTAGAGAGAGAAAAAAACCCAAATGATTCCCCAATGATGGAAAAGATTGTAAACAACGGATTAATAGAAGCAGTTACTTTTCCCATAGTTGTCTAGTGCCCAGAATTGGTGTTAGAGTGCATGAATAGATATGACCCATAACATAGGTGTATCAGGTCTGTAGATGGAAGTTGTGTGAAAGAACTCATAATTTTGATATATGTCTTGATTTTGATGTTTTGAAAGAAGACTTTTTATCTATGAATGAAATGAATGAGCAGCTATTACAGGCTTAAATATGTGTGTTCAAGTTTATGGCAGTAAATTTCTATGCAAATTTATTCTCAGCATGATAACTATTTAATTTTTGTAATTCATCATATTTTATTCAGATTGAGTTGGTTGCTTAATGAGTTCTTTCTGTTAAAATTTCTAAGCAGTAAGAAAAGTTTGTGTGCTTTGTTAAAGTGAGATCAATTTCATTAAAGCACATTCATGGCATGTTTATGTGCGAATGGTAGTTTGCCTTTAGTACTTTTTGGTTAAAAGTATATTTGAAAATTTATTTTCTATTTAACTCATTCCTTGAAAATTATAAAGGGTGTTGTACATTTAATTCAGAGGGAAGTTGTTTATAGTTTACCCACTGTTGGTTATAGATTTGATCTTTTAAAAGGGTCACATAGTTTAAAATATTTCTTATTTTTAAGGACAAATATGTTAACCAACACATACACAACAATAATCAACAATTTATCATCCTCAACATTGAAATAAAGATTACTATCTACAATACCTTCTTTGAACTCTTGTTGTAGTGGATACTTGTCCAATCTTGCATACAAGGCCCTAGGGGCTTATTTGAGACCATATAATACCTTTTTTAATCTACATACCATTTTCGGATCTTCTACCAACTAAAAACTATCAAGCTATTCCTAAGAAAAATGTAAAGTGTTGCAGAAGGTTTGACACTAAAATCTTGCAAGAATCTTCTTATTCTAGTTCTCCATTCAGGAATGATGATTTGACATTAATCTAATACACCTTTAATTTCTTGTGAGCAGGAAATGCTATAAATATTCAGATTGCCTCCTTTCTAGCCATCAGAGAAAAAAATTCTTCAAAATCAATACCTTCTACTTGAGAATATCCTTTACATACTAGTCTGGCTTTGTTCCTTGTCACTTCTCCTTCTTCATTCAATTTGTTCTAAAATACCCACTTGGTTCTAATAACATTCTTTTTAGTAGGTTTGGGAACAAGTTCCCATATTTGATTCTTCTCAATGTGATCAAGTTCTTGTTGCATAGCCTTTATCCATCCTTCATCCTTGCTTGCATTAGAAAAGGTATTGGGCTCCACTTTTGACAAAAAAAATAGCTCACCTTTTCACTTGCCTTGGCAAGTCTTCTTCTGGTCTACACAGTTTCGTTCTTTTTACCAATAATCTAATCTTTAGAGTGATTCTTTTAAATGAATCTTGCCAGAGTATTGGGGATCTTTTTTTATTCCTTTTCTTTTGTTTCCTTTTCTTCCTCTTTTTCTTCTAGAAAGTATGGAACACTTTCTATTCCACAATCCTTTGGTTCTTCAGTGGTTTGATTTCAATTTTCATCCACTTTGACATTTGTGTTCTCAACTATATTCTTGATTCTCTTGTAGTAGCATTGGTAGGCCTTGCTTCTTGTTGAATATCCTAAGAATATTCCTTCATTACTTCTCGAATTAAACTTTCTAAGATCCTCTTCATATTTTTAGATATAGAATTTACTCCCAAAGATTCTGACGTACTTAATAGTGGCAACCCTTCCATACTATAACTCATAAGGAGTCTTTGAATTGTATTTTCTAACCTACACTCTATTAATAATATAGATTACAATATGAACAAATTATCTTTTAAACATTAGGCAAGTTAGTATCTTTTAACATTGTCCTAGCCATTTCTTGAACTATTCTATTCTTTCTTTCTACTACCTCATTCTGATGAGAGGTCCTAGGAGCAGACAAATTTCTCGTAATACCATGATTCTCACAAAACTTGTTAAACTCATTTGATGTAAATTCACCTCCTCTATTAGAACTTAAACATTTGATCTTTATGTCCATTTCATTCTGAACCATAGATTTAAAGGCTTTAAACTTATCTAGTGTTTCAAAATTTTCTCTTAGAAAAGTAACTCATGTCATTCTAGAATAATCATAAGCAAGTATCATAAAGTACCTTTCATCATTTAGTCCTCTTGCTTTGGTAGGCCTAGATAAATCAATGTGTACTAGCTCCAAAGGTTTTGAAGTAGAGTATTCTTTTCTCTTGACATTTGTCTTTGTTTGATTCCCCATCTGACACTCCCTACATAATGCATTGGCAGGCTTGACAATCTTGGGTATAGTCTCTTACTACATGTGTAGTGTCGATCTTCACCATGTTATCAAAGTTGATGTGTTTCATCCTTTTGTGTCAAAGCCAACATTCACTGCTTTGGGCTATTAGAAAATATTCCTTTGGATTCCTTTAGATGTTAAATATTTCCATCAATCCTTGTACTTTCTTCAATTAGTCTTGTTTAGCTTCCCTTTCTGATTTCACATCCATTCTCATGAAATGCAAATTTGTTTCCTTTGTTGCACATCTGATTGACACTGAGAAGATTATGTCTTAGTTCCTTGACATAGATAACATTCTCTATTTTTTCTTTCTATCAATGGTAATGTTTCCTTTACCACAGAGCTGAGTAGCCTCCTAACCACCAAAATTGACTCATCCACCATTCCAGTTTTCATGATTGATAAACTTTCTTCTATCACCAGTCATGTGATGAGAGCATCCACTATAAGTCACCGATGCATTTGGTTCTTTTTCATGAAGGAAAATCCACATAATCAAGGATCTCCCACTATTATTATTGTCAAACAAACAAACACGATCTTTCATATTTTCCAACATTATCCACTTTTATAGCCATAAAAATTGTGTCATCATTTGAATAATCACCTTCTTCTTCTTCAGATGACTAGCTACTTTCTTTGGAATAAAAACTTCTTTTATGTTTGTCCCATTTACTCTTATATTCTCCTCTTTTATTGTTATCTTCTCTAAAAGTACATTAAGATGCATAGTGACCAATTCTACCACAATTAAAGCATTTGATAGGGTGACTTACCTTTATATTTTTTGTTGCCTTTCTTCAATCTTCTTACACAATTTTCTTTTGCATTATCAAATTTATCATCAAGATCAACATTTTATTCTAGTCTCTTACTAGCTTTGAATGTAGCTTCCTTCTTAAAATTGTCTAGCTTAATATCTCCAATCTCAAAGGCAGTGAGTGCTCCATAAAGTTGATCCATTGTTTTTGTGTCCAAATCTCTACTTTCTTCAATAGAAAACACCTTAGGAATGAAGGATTTAGGGATATTTTTAGTTTCCTCTTTACTTTTTCATCTTCGTGAAATTTTCCACCAAAACCTTTGATTCCACTAACAACTTCAGTCACCCAGTGTTTGAAGCTATCAATATTTTTGTCTCCAGAATTTCTTAAATTCTCAAATCTTCTTTTGAGATTCTGGAACTTGAATTTATTTATCTTCTTATCACCTTTATATATTTTTCTAGGATCCTCTTAGACATCCTTGGAAGATTTACAATCCATTATCTTCAAGTGTTTTGTATCAGACAAACTACTTAAGATTGCATTCCTTGGCTTTCCATTGTTCTCATGCATTCTGATCTAATTCGGAGTAGCAGACAAAGTAGAGATAGAAGTATAACCATCTACAATAGGCTTTTGAATTTCAAATACCTTAGATTTCAAATATGATTCCATCCTTATTTTCTAGGAGTAGTTTGTGTCATCAAGCTTGGGAATCTTGCAAGTGCCATCCTAGATCTAAGTCAAGAAGTTAAGATATTTCTAGAGGAGCTTGGTTCTAATAATGATTGTTAAACACACTTTAGGACAAAGAGTGGGGGGATGAATTAGTCTAGACCAAATACTTAAACTTTATTTTACAATCCACAATTAATTTAACCTTATTCTTATCAATAGAAATGAAAAATAAAATTGTATACAATGAAAAGTAATGATGATAAACTATTGTAAAACCATAAAGATCCAACCACAAATAGTCTAGGTCCTACATTGAAACATTCACCAATACCAATAAAGATACCTAAGATCATGCAAATCAACAAAATAAACCAACATTACCATTCACATGTCAAGTAGGATTTAAATCTCTATTGTCTCCTATCTCCATTGATCTTATTTGATATATTTGCTCTCTAATTTTATGTGTGCACAAGAGCTTAACAAAGAACGTATTGTGGTTGATAGCTTGATCACAAGAAGGATTTATTGCATATATTTAGACGCATTGATTAGATAGCTAGATTGATTATGCGCATTGATTGGATGATTAGGATTGAAAAGGAAGAGGACATCTTCTTATATAGAGAATATTGTACGAAATGGAGGGATAAGATTAAGAGGTGTAAACATAAATGGCCAGCTAGGATTAAAGGGTAGGTAGAAGAAATAATAAAATGATAAATAGGGTAGGTAAGAGAAGAATTAAGAGATGAATGACAATGTGTCATGGGTAGAAAAGGCTAATGAATGAATTAATTAAATAAAGATATATTTAATTAATAAAGGAAGTGGGATCAATTAAAAAAATAAAATATTTATTTAATTTAGGAAAAGGACAATTTAAATAAATAAAAATATCTATTTAAATGAGGAAAGACTTAGAAGAGGATTAATGAATTAATTAATAGAAGAATTAGGATAAAATAATTAAATAAATATAAATATTTATTTAATTAAACGGGACAATTTTAGGTATCTACATTTTGTCCCTCTTTAAGACAATGCAGCTTGTCGCGTTGGCTCAAAGAAGATAAGATAAACTGATACAAAGTTGCCCCATGATAGGAATGATATGACCCCTTGAGAGATTGGATGAAAATGTTTGAAAATATTGTAGACAATCTCTCGATAAGAAATAAAGGCTATAAAGGACTGACAAGATAGGGTGACAAGGTCACGTAGGAAAAAGAATGACTCAAGAGGAATCAATAGAATCATGTCTATGTCTTAAAAGAACAAAATTGATAGTTTTGTGATGAACATACGCTATCAATTGGATAAGCTACTGAGAGGATTCACTCAAACAGGTGCCCTAGGGAAGACAAACTAAAAACAAGGCTAGAATTGGCAACTCTGTGATAAACATACGTTGCCAATTGGATAAGCTGCCAAGAGGATTCACTCAAATAGGTGCCCTAAACAAGACAAACTGGAAAGAAGGCTAGAATTGACAATTCTGTGATAAACATACGTTGCCAATTGGATAAGCTACTGAGAGGATTCTCTCAAACACATGTCGTAAAACAGGTAGGTTTTCTAAGCCGAGTATAGGATAAGTCATCAAATTGATAAAATCAGGCTAGTGCTCTAGCAAGATAGGATATAGTGCAATGTGACAAACATATACACTAGGATGTAGTGCCATGTGATAGACATAAGCACTAGGATAGAGCCTGATGAGAAAAACCATGTGATGGACATAGGTACTAGGCTAGGATAGGATAAGATAAGCAACACTATGTGATGAACATGAGTACCACTAGGATTAACATGATTGATTTGATTGGATGCAGGAGTAGTTACTCTAGATTGAGTCTAGAGAGCAATTCCTTATGACATGGAGGTTACAAACATATTTTCCTACTGTGGATCACACCATGATCAAGGTGATGGGATTGAGACACATTATGTATATGCCTAAGATTTGGGCAAACACAAGAGTGTTAACTATTTGGTGAAAAGATGGTCCCTCAAGGTCTACAAGAGGGGACAAATGAGATGATCCAGGGGCTGGTCCTTCAAGAGATCGGATTCCTTTGAGGCCAGTTGGCTCTGAGGGAGGTTCTTCATCATAGCTCTCTTGGATCCATTTTTTATTAGTTTTTGTATGATGATGTAGACACCTACAGGTGGTTTTGTAGCCCTATGAGATAATTTGACATCATTGTATCATGACACTTATTATTTTGATATATATGAGATGATCCATCCTTGTAAAATCTATATGCATGTGTTCTTATGTGATGTTATATATGCTTTATGATGATGTGATATGATGCTTATGATCTTATATGATGATGCATGTTACATGTTTTATTATAAATGCGATGATGCTTATGATTCTTAATGTGATGGATATGTACATGATGGATATGTGTATGATGGAAATGTAAAATGCAAATGGATGTCTGCTTAGTCCAATAGATTTTGATTTTGATTTGGACTAAAGGACTTTTCTTTATTTTTGACTTCTAGTTTTTTCTTTTCAAGGCTTGATTTTTGATCCCCAAATAGTAAGGGCTTTTATGATTCTTGTTGATCCAAGTCTGGAAGTGGAGTGGAAATGTAATGAGCGGATGAAATGGTAAGGCTATAGGAGTTCTCAAGAGGGTTGGTGATATATTAAACAAATTATTTGTTGGGAACCACTCTTAGGACAATTGATATCAAGAGCTGCTTGCACCACTAGAGGAGATTTGCATTCAGACTTAGTAGCCATAACACTAGGTGGTTCACACCCAATTCCTTGATATTGAAAATTGTTTGTAGGTTGTTCTTGTCGACTAAATGGCTTAGGAGGTAGTGGGAGTTGATCAACATGAAATATATACTCACCACATCCCATGTCTTTAACCTTGAATTTTTCTTTGAGCTCTACTTGTTTTGATGTAGAAGCTTTCAAGGATTTTGGATCCACATATGCTGATGATGGAGTTGCTTCTCTATTAATTGGAATTAGTATCTCCGATCTTGGTCATAGGTTATTGCAATATATGAACAGATTTGGATCACCTTTTATTGTTACTTCTACTCCATTGTAAGGGAATTTTATACATTGATGATATGTTGATGGTACTGCTCTCATTTCATATATCCATGGATGTCCCAAAAGTATGTTGTATGTGAGATCTAGATCAAGGACTTGACAAACCACATCCTTGGTGACTGGCCCAATTCTCAAAGGTAAGGTGAGTGTTCCCTTGGACGAGTGTTCTTCATCATCATATGCTTTGATGGTGATTTTATTTCTTGAATACACATCATGCTCAGAGTATCCTAATTGTTTAATAGTGTTCAATGTGCAAATGTTCAGACCTACTCCTCCATCTATCAAGACTCGTTTGATATGGTTTTTGTGGAGACAGGACTCAATATCGAGGGGTTCATTGTGTGGTTGGCATATCGAGACATCATCAGATTTTGTGAATGTAAGGCAATGTGGAGTCGAAAGGAATCCCACCATGGCTTGAAATTGGTCCACATTCAAATAAGTGGGTATAGAGGTTTCTCTCAATGCTTTGTCGAGAATGGGCTTATGTGAAGGGGATACATGTGTTAATCCTATGAGGATCCAATTAGTACTGAGAGGGAGGGTGAATCAGTATTAAGACCAATTGAAACTTTAACTCAAAAACAAACTTATCTCAGGTCTGAATCTATTTAACAAATATCTCAGCTTCTTCTTTAGATCTAATAACCTTTTTATCAGATTTGCTTAACACATTAATCAAATCATTTACCACAACTATCAATACTTTCACCACTTAAGCAGTCATATAAACTTAATCATTTACCAACTCATTAACCTTATCAATTAGATCAAATACTTTCTCAAACAAATCCTTATCAGTACTGGTAACCTCTGATAAACTTTTGATAAAACATCATAACCGGTGTCTCAGAAATAATGCATGAAATGAAACATAATCAATAACATCACATGAAAAACATTCCACAAATGAACACCATAAGTTTTTGATATGGAAACCCAAATAAGGAAAAAAAATGATGGGAGTTGGCACCCACAAATATTTGTACTCTTTTGAAGTATGCCCTGTTAGGAGCTTTACCATGTTAGGAGCTTACAATATGCCCGATTAGGAGAAAACCTTGTTAGGAGTCACCCGGTTAAGGGATTTGCCTTGCAGCCCGGTTAGGAGCTTGATGATCTATTAGGATCAACATCGTGAGAGGATTTAACACTCTTTTGAGAGTTGCCTTGTTAGGGGACTTAAATGTTTAAGGCTTGTTAGGACCTACCCAGTTAAGGGATTTAACCTGTTGCAACTGTTAGGGAACAACAATAAGAAAATGATCTATTTACTTGCACTTCTCTACTTGCTTGATCAGATCCAGTTATACACAAAACTCTGCAACTCTCAGGCATATCTCACACTTCACTTGGATGGGTTAACACATTCTCTAAGACCACCGACACAATAAACATCAACTGTGTCATCCTAAATAGCCATCTCAACTAGGTCGACCAAAAAACCCTAATTACATCTTGAATTTACAATTCAAATCATAAGAGATCATCACAGATCAATACATAGATAATTACAACAAATTATAATGCAATATCAACCATTGGTTGATCGTAACCCATCACCAAAATCCGATCTATGCCAAAGTCAAACCCTCAAATCACTCTACTAAGTGTTTCACTGATTCCCAAGAAATTCTTCCTTGAATCATGCCAAAACAACAATGAAATCTTTTCATGTGGGTTGTGTCATGTTACCAACTTTATATAGACTCGTCGTCAATCATCGTCATAACATAAATCATTATAGGTTTGATGATTTCTTCACCGGTCTTAAACCCTACTAAAACCTTAGCAAAACTTCATCAAAAATTTGAAACACGCCTTCCGGTAATCTTCACAAGCTCCGGTTCCAGTCAGATACACATTTCCATGATACAAGTTCACCATCCAGACCACAAATCATCAATCATTGCCGATCAACCGATCCAATCAAAACAACTCTGCTTTACCGGTTAAAGTCCTAATTCATATACTTTAGTTCACTGCCAGTAAACTTTGTCTTCTGGTAAACCAAATCGCTAAGATGACAAAAAAAAATATCAGGAACATCATTTGACATTAGTTTCCATCAATGACAACACAAATAACTGATTATGTCATCTATTCATAGAATCTCAATCTCTTCATCACAAATAGACTCCTATCCTTTACCGGTGCAGTAATCCATCTTCAACTACATCACCTCATCTGCATCAGTTACGCCAAATGACAACAATCTCCCCCTTTGGCATTGATGGCAACACCAATCAAATATACAATCAGAGTAACATCATCATCTGCAACTTGCTTGTCGATATCACATCACCTGTCGATTCTCCTCCTTTTGTCATCTCCCCCTTAACCAATGCTTCTCTCAATCTAATCTTCAACTTTCATATCCGATTTCTTTTCTTCTCCCCCTTTGACAACAATGCCAAAGATGTAAATGCATCACTTGTCTCCAATTTTGCTGCTGCCTCTTCCATCATCTCCATTACTCAAATAAGAAAAAATATAATAGAGCATTAAATTAGAACTTTTCATCAGACTTGCTCCCCCTAAGGAGTAGCATGTACCTTCATCAATCCTTAGTGAAAAATAAACATGAAATCCATAGGATTGATGAATCTCCATCATTCTAGTTCTTTCGGTGTAGGGGTCTAACCCCTAGTTTACCTCTAAGAAACTCAAAGGTAGCCTTCGGTAAGGGCTTAGTAAAGATATCATCTAACTTATCTTTACTCTTCACATATTCCATCTTCACCTCTTTTTCTTGAACTCTTTCCCTTAGGAAGTGATACTTTAATTCAATGTGCTTGGCTCTGGAATGAAGTACAAGATTCTTAGAAATGTTTATTACACTTGTATTATCACAATAGATAGTCACTGGTTCAGACATATCTATCTCGAATCCTTCTAGCACATGTCTCATCCATATTACCTGTGTGCAATTCATGGATGTAGCTACATACTCTGCTTCGGCTATAGATTGAGAAACACAAGTTTGTTTCTTGCTTGTCCATGCCACTAATCTTCCTCCAAGTAGAAAAGCTCCACCGGTTTTTCTTTTTCAATCATCCACATTACCTTCCCAATCAGCATCAGTAAAGACATCCAAAGTAAAATCTCCTTTGTAAGGATACCATAAATCATAGTCTACTGTTCCTTTGAGATACCAAAAAATTCTCTTCACAACCACCATGTGACTCTCCTTAGGCTCTTTTTGAAATATAGCCACTAATCCAACAACATGAGCATGTCTGTCTGCTATGAACAACATAGTGTAGATTTCCAATCATAGATTTGTACTCTTTTTCACTAACAACAGGGGAATCATCTTCCTCTGACAACTTGCAGCCTGTCACCATTGGTGTTCCTACCATTTTGCAGTCTTCCATGCTGAAAGTCTTCAACACCTCTTTGATATACTTGGTCTGACAAATAAAAATACCACCATCTAGTTGTTGAGCCTGTAAGACAATAAAGAACTTAATTTCATCGATTAGAGACATTTCAAATTCCTTTTTCATTATATCAACAAAGTCCATACACATATCATCATTTCCACCAAAAATATGTCATCAACAAACACTTCTGCTATCAACATCTTGTCTCCATCAGTCTTCAAATAAATGTTGTTGTTTTCACTAGTATGTTGGAATCCAATTTTGATCAAATGTGCATGTAATCTCTCATACCATGCTCTCATGTCATCGAAATTTCCTATCAAGCTTTCTTCTTTGGCTCTTTGAACATGCTCATCTCCTCCATAGATTGTCTCTAACTTTTCCTAAACCTCACCTGTAGTTTCCAATCCTTGAACGTCAATATATTCTAAATCAGATAAAGTACTTAGAATAGATTCTAGGGCTTGCATGTTTTCTTGCTTCTCTCTGAGTTCATCCGTTGTCAAGGGAGTAGTTGTAGGAGCAACATATGTTGTTTCAACTTGCTTCCAATATTGTGCACCAAGACCTTTGATGTAGATCTTCATTCTATCTTTCCGGATCTTGTAGTTATCCTTGTTGAACTTAGGACCCTCTTTCTTTATCATCTTGACTTCCTCATAATCTTTTCCTCAAGCGGTTAGGTTTTCTACACATAGAGGACCAATGCTCTGATACCAATTGTTAATCCTATGAGGATTCGATTAATACTGAGAGGGGGGGTGAATCATTACTAAGACCAATTGAAACTTTAACTCAAAAACAAACTTATCTTAGATTTGAAACCATTAAACACATATCTCAACTTCTTCTTCAGATCTAATAACCTTTTTATTAGATTTTCTTAACTCATTAATCAAATCATTTACCGCAACTATCAATACTTTCACCACTTAAGCAGTCATATAAACTTGATCATTTACCAACTCATTAACCTTATGAATTAGATCAAATAATTTCTGAAACAACTCCTTATCAGTATTGATAACCTCTGATAAAATTATGATAAAACATCATAACTGGTGTCTCAGAAATAATGCATGAAATGAAACATAAATAAGAACATCACATGAAAAACATTCCATACATGAACACCATAAGTTTTTGATGTGGAAACCCTAATATGGAAAAACCACAGTGGGAGTTGGCACCCACAAATATTTTTACTCTTTTGAAGCATGCCTTGTTAGGAGCTTACAATACGCCTGGTTAGGAGCAGACCCTGTTAGGAGTCACCCGGTTAAGGGATTTGCCTTGCAGCCCGGTTAGGAGCTTAATGATATGTTAGGATCAACCTCGTGAGAGGATTTAACACTCTTTTGAGATCTTCCTTGTTAGGGAACTTAAATGTTTAAGGCCTATTAGGACCTACCTGGTTAAGGGATTTAACCTGCTACAACGTTAGGAAACAATAGTAAGAAAATGATTTGTTTACTTGCACTTCTCTACTTGCTTGATCATATCTAGTTATACACAACACTCTACAACTCTCAGGAAGATCTAACACTTCACTTGGATGGCTTAACACATTCTCTAAGACCACTGACACAATAAACATCAACTGTGTCATCCTAAATAGCCATCTCAACTAGGTCAGCCACAAAACCCTAATTACAACTTGAATTTACAATTCAAACTATAAGAGATCATCACAGATCAATATACAAATCATTACAACAAATTACAATACAATATCAACCATTGGTTGATTGTAACCCATCACAAAAATCTGATCTATACCAAAGTCAAACCCTCAAAACACTCTACTAAGAGTTTCGCTGATTCCCAATAAATTCTTCCTTGAATCATGCTAAAGCAACAATCAAATCTTTTCATGCGGGTTGTGTCATGTTACCAACTTCATGTAGACTCAGCATCGATCACCGTTATAATAGAAATCATTATCGGTTTGATGATTTCTTCACCGGTCTTAAACCCTACTAAAACCTTAGCAAAACTTCATCAGAAATTTGAAACACGTCTTCCGGTAATATTCACAAGCTTCGGTTCCGATCAGATACACCTTTCCATGATAAAAGTTCACCATCCAAACTGCAGATCACCAATCATCATTGATTGATTGATCCAATCAAAACAACTCTACTTTATCGGTTAAAGTCCTAATTCACAGACTTTAGTTCACTATCGGTAAACCATGTCTTCCGGTAAACCAAATCACTAATATGAAAAAACAAAACATCAGGAACACCATTTGACATCAGTTGCCATCAATGACAAAACAAATAACTAATTATGTCATCTATTCATAGAATCTCAATCTCTTCATCACAAATAGACTTCTATCCATTATCGGTACAGTCATCCATCTTCAACTGCATCATCTCATCTACATCAGTTATGCCAAATGCCAACAATATGCAAAATCTCAAGGATGGAAATGAGGGCGGGTGTCTTCCCTAACTTATCTACAATGGCATACTCATTCTTGGTAGATGATGAAGTTATGGTCTTAGATGGAACACCTTGCAAGGTGACTTTACCTTGATAGGTTGTGACATTACATTTGGAGGTTTCATTTTTGGAGGATGAAGAAGATGGTCCAATGCCTTTTAAAACAACCTTACTCCTTTACGTAGAACCTTTGGGATTTTGTGCTTTATGGTAATGGTAGAAACATAATTATGCACTGAAATGTGGTTAACAGTTGAGTCATAATCATAGGACATCTTAGCATAGTTGGCTTGATTATCTGTTTTGGATTTTCCTTTATCATGTTTAGGGAATGGCTCCTTAAACATCACATGTTCTTCATTGGAGGTATGACCATCAACTTCTATGTCACCCTTGTCAATGAGATCTTGTACAACATCCTTCAATCTGTGACAATTGTCAGCTGCATGTCCTTTTCTCGATACTCACAATACGCATCATCATTCCACCATGCAAGTTTTACTTTTGGTTAATAAGGTGGATTATCTGGTAGTGTTATGAGCTTGTTTTCAACCAATTTCTTGAATTTTGTCTCAAGTGGATCTCCCAATGGAGTGTATTTTCTTCGAGGCTTTGATGGTCTTTGAGTATTCACTTGATTGTTTACATTAGATGAACTTGCACTGGGGAAAGTCATTTTTAGTTTTATAAAATTTGCATCTACTACCCCATCATTGATTGTGTTCTTATTCTTCTTCCAAAAGCGGGGTTTGTCTTTCCCATTTTATTCCTCTTTATTCTCTTTGAATATCTTAATGACACCTTGTTCAATATGGACTTTCTCTATTGCCAATCCTTTTTCAATGACCTCTTTGAAAGTAGACAAACAAGCCTTTCTTAGCTCATATCTAATATCTTTTTTGACATTTTGAGTGAACATTTCTACCATTTTTTTTTTGTGGGATATCACAAGAGCAACGACTAGCAAGACCTCTCCATCGTTGTAAAAATGAAGAAAAATATTCCCCATTTTTTGCTTAGTATTGCACAAGGTAGTTACTAATGCATTAGTTTTAATGTTATATGAGAAATGCTGTATGAAAGCCTATGCTAGATCACTCCATGATTTGATTCCAGGTGGAAGTTGGTAGAACCATTCCATAGCTTATCCACCTAAACATTGTGGGAACAATCTCATCAAGTATGTTTCTTCTCCTGCTACCTCAATGCAAGCTATGAAGAATTCTCTTATGTGTGCCTTAGGATCCCCTTTGCCTATATACTTGTCAAATTTTGGTGTTACAAAATGTGGAGGAAATGGAGGCATTGGAATCCTTCTGTCAAATGGGTAAGGACATATATCTTTCATTATGTACTATTGCTTTGGTGTATTCATGTCTGCCATTTGCTTTTGCAAATCCTTGATTTGTTGTTGCAAGTCATTCTTGGGTGGTGTCTTTTCTCTTTGAGCTAGTCCTATGGCTGAGCCACCAGGCAGAGGAGGAGGGATATGATGCATATATGGATGGTATTGATCATAGATGTGTTCATATGGAGGAGGGACATAGTTGTATCTTTCATATCAACCACTTGGCGTGGTATTGTAGTGAGGAGACCTAGGTCTAGGTCGATACATGTCATGACCATGAGGATGGGAGGTATCATAATAGTGATATTGAGTATTGCCCCCAAATATGACACGGGGTCTCCTCGTGTCATGATTTTGAATGTTCGCTTGAGTGTAATTGTATGCATTGGTATGATCTTGGGTATTATCATGGTCATGTGTAGTGGTAGTTCTTTTCCATGGGAAAGGATGACTATGGGGTTTTTCATGAGAGTTCCTACTAAAATTGGCATGTGCATAGGTATTGAGAACTTTTGGTTTTTGAAATAAGGATGAAGGTGACTCCGTTACGAAACACTCTCTCCTATTACCACCATTAGGTCCTCTAGGATTTGCATTTGTTTGATTTCCTTGATTTGGGTCCTCTTCTATAATTTGTGACACATCAAAATCATGAGGTAGTTTCATTCCACTTTGTGCCATGACTTGAAAGAAGTATTGTCTATCTCTTCTCATGATTTCTTCAACCAATCTATTGAACCTTGGATCTATGATGTTCTCTTCAATGTCTATGGAAGTGATAGATACAATTCCATTATCATTGGTGTTCTCATTGTCATTGTCTGGTATATTACTACGATTGTCAAATGGGTTGTAAAATATGTCTCCATCAAACTCATAGGTATTCATGTTGAGAGATCTTAGAGATTCTTCGACTTCTATTTTAGACCTTTGGGAACAAGTTTCAACCATGAACTTAACCTTAAATGAGGAATGTAAGAAAATGTGAAAACTATGGAATAATAAGAAAGGATATGAGATGATTAGAATCTAGGGTTGTCTTGCAATTTCCAAAAGGTAGGTTCATGATATGTGTGATTTAAAGTAAGAAGTAACTTCTAAAGAGATGATAGATCTCTTGATGAGGTAAGTTGACCTTGACCAAAGATGACCAAATGGGACCCTAAGATGATAGATTTGATGCAGGAACCACTTAGTGACATGTTGTAGTGAGTTTGCAAGATATGATGAGGAGAACAAAGCAACCTTTTGACTCTATTTTGGAAAATGTGTATGAGGCATTGCAAATCAAGGGAATGATGGATAAATATGTGACCAATACTGGTTGATTGAAAAAATGATGAAACCCTTTAGGAAATGCCTTAGAAGCTCTTTAAATCTCAAAACTTAAGCCCATTTTTATCTTTTCAAGTTTTGCAAAATGTTGTTCTAAAACGGAGACGCGAAACTGTTCTGCACAGATGTGATTTCTCAACTCAAACGTAGTTTTAGGTGACACATACGTGATTCTGAAAATGTTTTGCAATTCTGTCTAATTATGAAGTTGTTGAATGTGACCAAATTTTAATGTTGAGTTTTTGTGGCAATAAGATCGACACAACAAACAATGAAGACACAATGTCTGAAAGTGTGTTTGTCTGATTTGAAATAAAAACATGCAAGCACAAATCCTAAGGCTAGCCAGGACAATAGTTGTTGGATCTCAGTTGGTTTCCCAACTACACTTATTCAAAGTGGATACTTAGATTTGACCCCATTGGCTCCACTCTACATCACTCACTTCTTTGGGGCAGCCAAGCACCAGTCCCCATGAAAACTCCCCAAGACAAACTTTGTATCTCTATGAAGAACCGTAAGAATGTGAGATGATATTAGAGGTACGACCTCCTATACCAACAACTACATGGGTTTTTGGCTTCTAAAACAAGGGGTTTTAAGTAAGGGCATCCGTTCGAGTGGCCATAATCAACACCATGTTACACTCCATTAAGGAAGGTCTCCCAATCTTGTAGAAGTTACGCTCCATAAGGTTTTATGTGTCATGCAGACAATGAGGGAGTCATAACATTGTTATGGTAGCATATAATAGTCATTGCTTGAAACTTTCATCACAAACACTTTTATTTATAGTGGTTTGGAAGAGCTTGGGTTTAGCCATTTACCACTTGGGTCGTTCCCTCTCACTTGGCCTTATGGGCTACTCGGGAGGCAGGCCATCCTACCTAAATAGAAGATGATAACAATTTATCTTACACCAAAGGTCCAATGGAAGGTGAGGGGAGATGATACTTTTGTTATCAACTCTAGGGTTATAAACTTAAAATGTGCAAAGAGCACCAAACACTTCAAACAAGTTCTTTAACTCCAAATGAAAAAGGGATGTGACCCTAATTAGACTAAAATCCAAAGACACACACCTAAATTACCCCTACAAATAATGATTAGTAGTTTTGATAGATTAGCCCCACCTGCAAACACACTAATTAGGTAAATTTTAGAAATCCAAATCCAAGTGTGAAAGGGGGGGGGCTTCGACAATACATTTTTTGACAAATCCAAAGATCTGACTTTCCATGATTTTTTTTTTTTGGTATCAAAATTAAGATCATAAAGAACATACTACATGTAAAATTTCAAGACATTTCCAGAAATGTAATAAAATCCCAAAAAATTGCTAATTTGCTCCAAAAATTATTTTTTTATGAAAAATCATAAAAAAATCATAAAAAATTGAAACTTGATCCAAAAAAATCTGAAATTTGTACTGAAAAATCCTGATACCATTCCCAACCTACAAAAAAAAAATGCTACAAAAATTCCAAGCAGTTTGTGAGATATGATCAAAACATTGCAAAACCCTAATTTTTAAAGATCTGATTTTTCACGAATTATTTTGCATCAAAATTAAAATCATAAAAAAAAAACCCCTGTAGAATTATGTGACCTTTCCAAAAATATAAGGAAATCTGTAAAAGTCGCTAATTTTCTCCAAAGATTAACTTTTTTATGAAAAATCATAAACAATACATTAAAAATCACAATATGCTAAAAAAAATCTAAATTTTGGACGAAGCAATCCTGATACTGTTTCCAACATGCAAAGAATATTTGATGCAAATATTTCAAGCCATTTGTGAGATCTAATCATGTCATTGCAAAACCCTAATTTTTAAAGATCTGATTTTTCACGAATTATTTTGCACCCAAATTAAAATCACAAAAAATAGACCCCCTGTAGAATTCTAAAACCTTTCTAGAAATGTAAGAAAATCCAAAACATTCACTAATTTTCTCTCAAAATTATTTTTTTATTAAAAAATCATAGAAAGTTCAAATATGCTCCAAAAAATCTGAATTTTGAACTGAACACTCATGATACTGTTCCCAACTTGCAAAAAAAAATTGTATGCAAAAATCACAAGTCGTTTGTGATATCTGATCAAATCTCTCCAAAATCTTAATCTTGTGTCCAAAACCCTGGCTGCACAAGGTTATTCTCCAAATTGTTTTACAAAACAACAATATAGGGTTAGAAAAACTTGCAAAAAAAACATTTATGTAACAAAAATCCATGTCCCAGCGGGCATGCCAAAATGTATATGGTGAAAAGTAATGATGATAAACTATTGTAAAACCATAAAGATCCAACAACAAACAATCTAGGTCCTACAATGAAACATTCACCTATACCAATAGAGATACCTAATATCATGTAAATCAACAAAATAAAGAAATATTACCATTAACATGTCAAGTAGGATTTCAATCTCCATTGTCTCCTATGTCCATTGATCTTGTTTGATATATTTGCTCTCAGATTTTATGTGTGCACAAGAGCTCAACAAAGAACAGATTGTGATTGATAGCTTGATTGCAAGAAGGCTTGATTGAATATGTTTAGACACATTGATTAGCTAGCTAGATTGATTAGGTTCATTGATTATATGATTAGGATTGAAAAGGAAGAGGGCATCCTCTTATATAGAGAACAATGTAAGAAATGGAGGCATAAGATTAAAAGGTGTAAAAATAAATGTTTGGCTAGGATTAAAGGGTAGGTAGAGAAAATAATAAAATGATAAAGGGGGTAGGTAAGAGAAGAATTAAGAGATGAATGACATGTGTCATGAGTAGAAAAGACTAAAGAATTAATTAAATAAATAAATATTTATTTAATTAATAGAGGAAGTGAGATCAATTAAATAAATAAAATATTTATTTAATTTAGGAAAAGGATAATTTAAATAAATTAAAGTATTTATTTAAATGAGGAAAGACTTAGAAGAGGATTAATGAATGAATTAAACAAATAAGAATTTATTTAATTAATAGAAGACTTAGGATTAAATAAATAAAAATATTTATTTAATTAGACAGGACAATTTTAGGTGTCTACATAAATAATGAATTACCATGTACAAGAGAACACTAGATTTACATGTAAAACACAAACAAAAAAATACCACGATAAGAGTGAACTCACGATATATGAAATTATTACAATAATGTTTTAGCCTCACTACCAAGGAAGTACATTGCTCCCTGAGGGACTTGTAGGCTGAGATGCACTATCCCAAGGCAAGATATAAAGGATTTGCAGGCAGATACGTATTGCCTTAAGGCTCCATACAAAACTTGTAGAGAAGACTCATTATCCCCAAGAAAGCTACATGAATATTTGAATCAAGAAAGAATAAGCCTCCAACAACACTTCCTTTGACAATCTCAAAGTATGAAGCTATCCTTGAGTCTTTGTCTCAAGCAACCAACTTCGCAACAATCACCACACACATTCTCTATCATAGTTTTGCATTCATGAATTCTACACATGATATAATCATGTAAGTGCAACACATATATTGATCCATAGTTAGAAAATTGAAATCAAACAAAAGATAAACCATGAGAAAGTGACTTATCGCTTCCTAAGAGATGCGAGTATGAATTTTCTCTTAGAGCTAGATGAGAAATCCAAGTGACTTGACTACACCTAGATGGAGGATTTAAAAGGATATGATATGCAAGCTAGATGAGTGTATGATTATGCTAGATTGATCCAACAAGCTAATTAAGATAATGAGATGCATGATTAAGGTAAATGAGAGATTGATTATGCTAGAATATGATCAAATTTAAGCTAGATCTAAGATGAAAAATATGATAGCAATGCTAAATTAGAATGCTAGAAATGATATGCCTATAATAACAATGCTCTAAAATGACATGAGATAGATGTGCCTATAATAACAATGCATAAGATGAAAATGAGATGAGATCCTTTGTGCTCCAAAATGGGGGATATTTATAGGATTTCCAAGGCTAGGGGTGAGGTGGTAGGAATCAATGGTCAATATTGAGTCTGAAGATATCAAGGGTCAAATTGGAGGAGGTTGGAGAAGAGGTTGGAGGGAGGGACATTTGTCATCTATGTGGTGACAAGTGTCAAGGAGCCTTGCTCATAAGAGGGCAAGTGTCCAAGGGAGGAGACATGTGGCCTAAGTGCCATTATGTGTCTCAAGGGGAGAATGTCCACACCATAGGAGGTTAGGATAAGGAGGTTAGGATGTGCAAGATAGGATAGGGTTAGTTAAACCCAAGGTTAGGTGAAATGGGTTAGGTTAGGGGATGGTTAAGTTAGGTGGTTAGAAGTTAGGAGGCATGTGGGTAATTTGAATTTAAAAATTCAAATAATAGGAAAAGGATAATTAACTTTCAACAAATCATAAATTGATTTTTTTTAATTAATTAGGGGATTAGAAGAAATGAATTAAATGGGGGGAGGATTAATTAATTTAGATTAATTAATCAAAGGGGACTATTGAAATGAACCTATTAAATAAATCCTTATATTTATTAATAAGTAGATGAATGTGAGAATTTAATCAAATTGCTAATGAATTCAATTAAATTGGGAAGGGGGATTATTTAAATAATTTCTTATTTAATTAATTATCTTCAAACCATTTTTAGGTGTATACATTTTGCCCCTCTTTGAAGCGAGGTGTGATGTCACATTGATTCAAAGAATAATATCATTTTGATGATGTTGATGTGATCTTGGTTCAATAGGATGCCCCAAACATTGATTGATAAATTGCGATACGATGATGCCCCCTTGGGAGATCAATTGAGATAATGTATCATTGGATTGTTTGAAGCTTTGCAAAATTGATTTCCCGATTAGAAATAATTTGATTTCTGCAACGTTGATTGATGAAAGTGTGAGTTCTTTGATCACTATGATGTTGTTCTCGATGTGATTATTGATAGAGCTTGATTGAATTGATAAGATCGAGTAGATTTATAAGATTGATATCTAGTCTAGTTTTAGGAATAACACCTCTTGTATAAGACAAAGATGATAAAAGCATATGGTTTTAGGAATGATATATCCTGTATAAGACATGATCAAAACAATTAGTTCTAGGAAAGATACATCTTGTATAAGACATGATAGATCAGATAAGATCGATTGATAGAATTGATAAGATTGATTGGATAAAGAACTGACATTTTTTTGATATCCTATTTTTTAGGAAATTTCAGATGTGCTGATTTTGGCGCATTTGAGGGAGTAGCATAAGATTTGCGTTGGGTCAACAATATCTGGAGAGAGATGAGTCATCATTCTGATTGTGTATACACCTATGATGATACATTGATGATTCATGTGATAGATTTGGCCTTGGATAAGATGAGCTTTTGGGATCCTATGCAAGAATGAAATGCAAGCTAAATGCAAATACAAAATGCAATGCTGCAATCGAACCAGTCACCAGGTTATTGCTTTGTGTCATCATTGAGATTTTTAAAATGTGGGAAGTGAGTGCAAAAATCGATGGTATAATTGAACCATGATGACCTGAGCACTACTCTCCTAGATTTTGATATTGCAAGTTAGCACAAGCATCGAGGTATAATTGAACCAAGATGACCTAAGTGTTGCTTGCATAAAACAGTCAGTATTAACCATTTTTATATGCAAAGCAGAAATGTCTCTGATGATACTCCAATGATCACGTCCTGAGACAAATTTGCACATATTACTGATTAATTTACAAGCAACAGACGAAAAATATCATGTTCCATCCTTTTTCCCCTAGTCAGAGACATCCTGGAGTCACTCAGAAATCATGATAGCGAAAATCAAGATATAAAAGTTGAATAATCATTGATTAAAGTGCGAAAATCATTAGGCAAAAATATTATCCATTGAAAAGTGTGTGTCGTGCTTAGATTGATAGGTGATAGCTTGATGGTTGATAAGTTTGATCTCGTGTTCAATGTTGGACGTGTCTCAGTTTCACTTGACAAGAGTTGTCTAACTATTGTTCTACCTATTTGATGAAGCTCAAAATGATCAAAATTTTTGCCCCTGGCTAGGTGCAGGATTTTGCCCCAAGCCTAGAAACAAATTTATTATGATATACCCAATGATCCAAACCATGCGAAGAAATTAGTTGCTATGCCTGCATATGTACAAAGGCTTATTATGGATATGAACAACACTGATGGAAAATGAAATGCAAGTGAAAGGATGCATGAACTAATAGATGGAAGATCTAGCTGACAGATAGCGCCTATTTGCTAGGTTTTCACCATCTATTTTTATTGCACTTTTTCTCATATTTGATTTTTTTTTCTCTTTCAGTTTTTCGTTATTTTTGTATTTTCTGCTTTTCCACTGTTTTTGAGCTTTCTTCTTTTTCACTGTTTTTGATTTTTCTACTTTTTCACTGTTTTTGATTTTTCTGCTTTTTTATTGTTTTTGATTTTTCTCCCTTTTCACTATTTTTGGATTTTTCTGCTTTTTCATTGTTTTTTATATTTTTCTTCTTTTTTAGACATAAAACTTCTTCAGATGCATGCTATTGATGTTTTCTTCAAGTTGATCCCCATCCTATGTTGATAACTGATAGACTCCTGATCCAAATAGTGTTGTGACCACAAATGGACCCAACCAGTTTGGTTCAAACTTCGAGCTACCTAGTTGCGTGGATTTTCCTTTAGTACTAGTTCTCCAACTTGAAAAACTCGTGGTTTGAACTTGTGATTATAAATTCGGCACATTATTTGATGATATACCTTGAAATGATCAAAGGCATTTTGTCTTCATTAATGGATCAATTTTAACTCTTGCAATCTAGATACTTGTTGTTCTTCATCTGGGATAAGGCCTTTTAATGATACTCGTAGAGAAGGTATCTCTACTTCGATTGGCAGGATTGCTTCTGATCCATAAACAAGAGAGAAAGGTGTGGCGCTTGTTGGTGTGTGGATACTGGTACGGTAGGCCCATAGAGTAGGGTTCAATTGAATATGCCAATCTCTACCAACATCATTCACCGTCTTTTTGAGGATTTTTAGAATAGTTTTGTTTGATGCTTTTGCTTGTCCATTCCCTTGTGGATAGTAGGGTGTGGAGAATCTGTGTTGGATCTTGAATTTCTCACATAGCTCTTGTGCATCCTAATTCTTGAACGGTCATCCATTATCAGTGATAATGGTCATGGGTATGCCATAGTGACATATGTTGTAGTTCAAGATAAATGCAACAATTTGTTTTTCTGTGATATTGATGAGAGGTACTGCCTCAATCCATTTTGTGAAATATTCCGTAGGTACAAGGATGAATTTGTGACCATTTGATGAAGGAGGATGTATCTTTCCTACTAGATCAAAACCCCATTGGTAGAATGGCCAAGATGTTTCCAAAGCATGAAATTCTTGTGCTGGTGCATGAATTAAATTTCCATGGATTTGACATTGTTTGCATGTTTTAGCTATCTGAAAATAATCTTGTTCCATAGTTGGCCAATAATAGCCCAAGCATATGAGTTTTTTTGAAAGGGTAAGACCACTTGAATGAGTGCCACAAATGTCATTATGGACTTCATTTAAGGCCTTCTCATATTCTTCTTTCTCGAGACATATTAAAAGAGTACCGTCCAGACCTCTTTTAAAAAGGGTATCCATGACAAGAGTATAATGGGAAGATTGGCAGATAAAGTTTCTTTTCTGGTTCTTTGACAAGTCAGGAGGAAAAATATTGTTTCTCAAGTATGTATAAGTTTGGACATAGTGGGAGGAATCATGCACAACAAGGTGACAAATAGTTTGGGAATTAGGACAATTATGAGCAGGGTAAAACAACTCTTCTACCAGGAATTCGTAATGCTCTTGATTTACCTATGTTTGAAGTAGAGAAGCAAGTTTTGCCATGGCGTCTGCTACTTTGTTGTCATTCCTCAAAATTTTCTGAAAAGTCATTTCGACAAAATATTTCTTGACATCATCAACCATCTTCTTATAAGGCCTTAGCTTTTCATCCTTTGTTTGATAATCATCATTGATTTGATTGATGATGAGTTGAAAGTCTCCAAAGACTTGAAGTTGTGTAATGTTCCATTCTATAGCCATTTTGATATCTATAACCAAAGCTTTATATTCTGTTGTGTTATTGGTGCACGGAAAGCTTAATTTCTATGTGATGCAAGGAAAAAGGGGCACAAGGCACAAACTCAAGTTCAAACATTAACAGATTAGTTCCAACCAAAACTAAATACAAATGAACTCAAAAACCTTAAGATGCATACCAAGAGAGATATAAAGCATACATAAATGAAAGAGAGAAAGAAGACTCCCCAAGATGCTCCAAAAGAGGCTTATAGATGTTTCTCCCTTGCTCCTCTCCTCTCCAAGTCCCACATGAGTGTAGCTCTCAACTTTTAGCACTATACATGGATGTCATATGAATATTCAAGATGGTTGTAAATGAAAACAAATGCTTATACAAGTGTCAATGATTTTCTATGAGAAAACTCATAATTAATCTCTATGTGAATCTTAGTATAATAACAATGCAAAATTCTTCCTTCTTTTCTTGAGAAATGAGGTCCTTTTATAGGTAAAAATGTTGATTGAATGGTCCAGATTGAGTGAGCTTGTGAAGGGCTAGGATTGATGGGTTTGTGATCCATGTGATGGCTTTCAACCAAATCCCATGATGACAAGTGTCAACATGAGATGGCTTGAGAGGAGAGGGAAGAAGCATTAAATGCTTGAGATGACATGAAGGTTACCCTAGGAGGGTTTGGTTCGGCTTGAGTTAGTGGATAAAGCTTTTATCCAAGGGTAATGCTTTTATCCAATGGATAAACTCTTGTGCAAGAGTTAATGGAGATAACCATGGTCAAAGCAATGAATGCTTGAAGAGACCCATGAGTTAAATGAGGGTTGAGTTAGAGGAAAAGCCTCTAACCATGTGGGTAAGTTGAGTTAACCATTAATGGTTATGTAAGAGTCATAAAGGCTTTGAAAGACTTTGGGGGTTAACTTGTTGGAGAATAAAAGCCTTTAATGCATTTCAAAGACTTTGAGACATTTTTGAGAAGTGACATTTGTTTGAGAATGTACAAATGATTAGAGAGGGGGATTATGCTAATTAGAGGGGGGGGTTTGAAGAATTTAGAAGGAAGTTAGTGGGCAAGTGGGTTTGGTGGGTGAGAGAAAATAGGATTTTTATTTAGAAATAAAATCTATTTATTGGTGCAACTTGCATTTGTAGGAAAATGCAAGTGGGGTTGGATTTTAAATAGATTTTGATTTATTTTAAAAGGGGAATTTGATTTGTGTTTTTAAATAAATGTTGATTTATTTAAATGAGAGGAATGAGGGAAATTAAATAAATTAGATTTATTTAATAACAGGGTTATAGATAGGGATTTTTAATTTAAATAAATTTATGTAATTTATTTAATTAAAATAGAAGAATGGGGGTTGAATTAATTAATTAAATGTGAATTTAATTAATAGATGAATATTAGTATATCAAATAAATATTAAATATTTATTTAATTTAGTGGACAGATTTATGTGTCTACATTTTCCCCTCTTTGAGACGACATGGTTTATCGTGTCATTTCAAAGAAAGAAAGATAGGTATGAGAATATGGCTTAGAAATGTTAATTTAGTGGGTGGTATGCTCCCTTGAGAGATGGGCCGATTTTTTTTGAAAAATTGGGCGATTTCTTGAAAAAGAGAAAGAAGTTAGAAATAATGGTGAAAGAATGGGAGAAGATGGAGTGAATATGGAGAAATGAGAGGCTTCTGTAGTTCACAGGGACCATGACAGTGAGCAGGGTGAAGTAGGGTTAGGGCTAGGGGGTGAATAATTGGAGGGGAAGGGGTAAAACTGTCTCATTTGCACCTATCTCCTTGGAAGTTTGGAGCTCTGATAGTGATCTTGGGCGAAGGAGTGAGAAGTCATCATGGTCATGCCTATAGCAGATCACTGGTTAGAGTGGATCCGTCGATGCCAAAGGACTACGGACCGCCGATACGCAAATGTTTAATTTTTCTTTTGATGCATTTTTAGCATGTTTTTCCAAGTGTCAAAGTCCAAAGAAGACAATAGCACTAGACCTATGTTTTAGTGCTTTTGTCCCATAAAGTAGCGCTATTGTGCCGCAATGACACTTTTGTATAGTCTATTTAGCACTTTTGTTAGTGTAGCGCATTTGTATCATAGTTATAGCACTTTCGCGTGATTGTTGTAGCATGTTTGTTATAAAATAGTGCAATTGTATTGTTATTTTAGCGCTTTTGTGCTTCAGTTGTAGCGCTATTATTTGTAGAGTGGCACGATTGTGATAGATGCCCTAGTGTTAAATAAAATATCACTTGATGCCTGTGTTGATTGATTTGTTGTTTTAGTGAATCATAGCAGCCCTATTGAGACTAGGTCACTGTGATAAATGCCTGTTGTAGTCTAGGATTGCCATAATTGATTACCTATTGAGACCCAAAGATACTTGATAAAAAAATATCTGTTGATAGTCCTGTAGATGCGAGAGCAACATCCAGTGACACAACAACTGTGTGAGCAGTTGTCCAAGTTGGAGATTGGTTGTGTGAGTGCTACTGGATCATACTGGATGATGTATGTGCCCATGATTCAGATGAATTGTGGATTGTTGACAACACTAGCCGAGCAGTGGCATAGCAAGACATGCTTGTTTAATTTAGCGATGGGTGAGATGTCGGTGACCTTGGAGGATTTGTGGCGGATATTGCAGATTTTGATCAGAGGGGAGCTCATGACGTATGATCACCATCTAGGGACAATAGCCTTACAGAGGATATTTGCCGAAAATATATATATTGAGGATGTCTTTGTGGCTTGGGAGGACATAGCAACGCTCTATGAGCCACTACCATTAGTGCTAGCAGGTATTGTCGGGGGTTTTCTTTTCCCCGATCGATGTTCTCATGGATTGGTCGTTGGTTGGGGCTAGGTGCTAGAGCAGATGGTTATAGAGGGGACCTATTATGCATGGGGTCCATGTGTGTTGGCGCACCTCTACAGGGATTTGCACGAGGTAGTGTATTGGGAGATAGATCACTAGGTGTAGGGATCACTTTGTTACACATCTGAGCTTGGGAGCACTTGCCAGTAGCATGACCAGTGTGTATGAGGTTTAGGATGTTAGATCAGTCCTATGTATTTATGTATGGAGGTTTGATGACCTAGCCCCATTTTGGGAAGTTGGAGTTTTGGCGTCGTGCATTAGATGACTTAGATAGGGTCATATGGAGGCCTTACACTGATTGTGAGCCCTGGAAGGATGATGGAGAGGCCTTACCATATGTATATGTGACTCAATTTTTGATTGGTTGCACATCCCATATTATGGAGAGACAGTTGCCAGGGAGAGTCATGAGATAGTTTGAGCAGAGGCAGAGTATGTCAAGGGGTTTGGGGGAGTATGCACAGGTAGTGCGAGAGAAATTTCAGTGGGGCTTGATTTTTCCCTATGATCACGCCCTTGCGGTGTTCTAGACATTACAGGTAAGACCATGGTAGATGAGGCTAGAGATTGCAGATGTGGGGGTGACAGAGGAGTATACACAGTATCGCGCCGCTCATCCGATTCCATAGATCTCAGATTCATGCAGAGCCCATACCACTGTTTGTGGATGATAGAGCACCATGATAGGGGAGAAGGAGATCAAGCAGGGGTGGTAGAGGTTTTGGAGGAGGTGGAGGTGGAGAAGGTGGGGGAGGTTTTGGAGGAGGAGGAGGTGGAGGTGGTGGGGGTGGATTTGGGGGTGGAGCAGGTGGAGGAGGACGGTTACATAGGAGAGGCAGAGGTGGGCAGCCTTTACGACTGGTGAAGAGGGTGGTGATGAGGTGATGGAGATGGGACAGGGAGCCGTAGGTGGTGGACAGGGGCCGATGGAGATGGGAAAAGGAGCCGTAGGTGGGGGAGAGGGAGACCTACGATATTTTATGATATTATGGTTGTAGACTCGCCTAATAGCAGACGAGGCATAGCTAGAGGACAGAGATGCAGAGATTGCAGCCAGGGATGTCCATCTTTTTGCACGGGAGGTCGAGTTGATTGCAGTTGTGTGAGAGAGAGATGATGCAGTGGATAGAGTGAGGGAGCTACATGATAGAGTGCGAGTTGTGGTGGGAGTATAGGGACAGGGTCTGACTAGGGAGGTGTTGAGGGAGATGTGGCAGTCTCAGGAGGAGATAGATTACTGGTGGGGATTATATGAGTAGGTGGTACCTAGTAGTCAGTGAGCAATGAGCTTTTCCTGGATGTGGCGAGCGAGATTAGAGTGGTCATAGAGGGGTCAGAGCAGTGGTGGTATGATGGGTCCTCCTCGATGAGATGGTGAGGGTGGTGGGGGACCGACATTTGGCCAGAGTGTCATTTGAGGTGTTTCTGTGCATTGTTACATTGTTATTAGACTAATACTTGGATGGCTCTTGGTAGCCAATATTTTGGACATTATTGTATTTTGATACATGTGTTCTTTTTCATGCAATATATGATGAGATCTTAGTTTTGGTGATGATATGATATGTATCCATGTGATGATATGTGCGCATTATGTAGGATGATGATATGATTTATGTTGAGATACATGATATGGAGATGTTTTCTTTATAGATGTATATGTTGATGATATGATTTCTATATGGATGATTTGCTAACATGTGGATGCAGGTTAATAGATGTATGATGTTTTTGTAATGATATTAATGTGATGAAATGATGATGATTTATGCTAAATGATGAGATTAGATAATGAATAATGATATTTGATAGATAATGTTGTATATGTTGAAATGATGAGATAATGATATGAGTAAACTATGCATTTTTTAAGATGAATCTAAATGAATGAAATGTTTATAAAAATGTCATGTATGTTTTTAAATGAATGCATTAAATGGATAAATGAATTCACTTTATGATGAATAAACAAATGCACTTAAATGAATAAAATGAATGCACTTAAATGATTAAATGAATGCACTTATTGATTTGAAAGCACTTAATAAATAAAATGCAACGAAATGAATGACTGAATGAATGCACTTAATGCAACTAAATGATGGAATGAATACACTTAAATGAAGGAATGAATGTATTTAATGAATAAATGAATTTTAAATGAAGGAATGAATGCACTTAATGAATAAAATGCAACTAAATGGTAATG
The DNA here is from genome assembly GCF_030272615.1 of Cryptomeria japonica. Taxonomy (NCBI): domain Eukaryota; kingdom Viridiplantae; phylum Streptophyta; class Pinopsida; order Cupressales; family Cupressaceae; genus Cryptomeria; species Cryptomeria japonica. The sequence goes on from NC_081414.1 coordinate 402,925,220, forward strand.
AATGCACTTTAATGATTAAATGAAAGCAAGTAAATGATAATGCCATTCCTACATGATATATGAATGTCAAGTTGGTGGGAAAATGCAGATATGGAATGGAGATGTGAGATGATGTATCAGAGAACTTCGTTGTGATTGTACCCAAGACAAAGTTTATAGGCTTAGATTTCTCATAGAAACCTGAATTAATTGCATGCAAATGATAAATATGAAAAATTAATGAGCAAATGGATGGGTGATATGCAACGAAATGCAATATAAATAGATGAGATGAAATGGTGATCCATGGCTTATTCAAAATGCTTAATTTTCATCATCGAGCATGGTACTATTGATCTTGGCCGAGGTAGCAGAAACCAAGGTTGAGCATTTCACCTGTAAGCAAACATCGCAGACAAGGAAAGTTCCCCTCCTTTCTGGTTCATATACAAATGGTGGAGGTATACACTGTAGTTAGTAAGCCATAGTGATCCATGACTGTATTTTTGCATAGGATCACATAGCTTAGTGAACTTCCCATGTAGACACCATTATTATATGCCCCAGAACTTCATTAGAACAATCCATAGATAACAAACAAACAAAGAAAAAGATATTAGGAACCATACCGAATACTCTAATCACTGGTGGATATTCTGGAGTAGCGTAGGAACCTGATATAAATAGATAAATAAAAAGTCAACCAAGTTCTTATCAACCAAAAAAAAATTTATTGTCAAAGAAAATATTACCATGTCTTATTTGTGGGGAAGGATGCATCCTTGTGAATACGGTTGTGTGCAGAGTTTTTGATTGGTTGGTTGATTTGATAGGTGGTCATCATTTGAGTAGCTCAAAATGTTGTTTTGTGTCTTTTACGATGTGTATGTACACGAAATATTATACTTTGCAATGTTTTTGATTGATGTTGATGTTTTTGTCTTGTTTTTGGTCTTTTTTGAAATGTTGTGAATGTTTTTGGTATTATCTTTAAGACATTTTGCAAATGTTTTGGGGATTTTCTCAGTTTTTATGAATGTTTTTGATATTATTTAAAGATGTTTTTTTATAAGCAACTCAATGTATCACAAGCAAATGGATAATCCACTCCCACCAGTAGGTTTAAGAAAATTTGACCCCAGTTAGGTGTCCATATGAAAGCGTGACATGAGACACATGAAGTAGTAACCTGATTGTAGATCAATAACAAGCCATGGTTTAAATGATGGATGAATGGATGCAATGGATGTGATTGTAACAATTTTGAAAGACAATGGAGCCATAGCCTTTACGAATGGTGCATGTTTACTATGTTTTCACCATTGTACTTACCCAAGGCACCACCTGGAGTGGTTTTCACCATTTGGATGAATGATTTTTCTTTACTATTTTTTGAATGTTTTTGGTATTTTCTGATATTGGATGAGTCTGATGCTCTACATAGCTTATGTATGAAACCTTTTGAGATGCATGTTGTTGACTGGATCCACTAGTGGTTCTCCTTCTGAAGTTGCTAACTGATATGTCCGAGACCTGAAGACGATAGTGATGACATATGGACCTAGCCAATTGGATTCAAATTTGCCCCGGTGTTCTCTATTCATTTGATTGCAAGGATTCTCCCTGAGAATAAGATCTCCTACTTCAAATGTGTGAGGTTTAACCCTATGATTGTAGCTTCTTCTCATGCGCTGCTAATAGGATTTTAGGTGGTTGTAGGCAGCTTGTCGCTTTTCATCAAGCTGTTCCAAGTCCTGAAGATGTGAGACTCGATATTCTTCATCATTTATTATATTGTGCAAGGAGACCCATAGAGATGGTAATTCAACCTCAATAGGCAAGATGGCTTCTGCTCAATAAACTAGTGAGTAGGAGGTTGCGCCTGTAGGGGTTCAAATGCTAGTTTGATATGCCCATAGTGCTGGATTCAAACGAATGTGCCAATCATGACCAACATCATTAACTGTCTTTTTGAGGATCCTCAATATATTTTTATTGGATGCTTCTGCTTGACCATTGCCTTGTGGGTAATATGGGGTGGAAAAATGGTGTTGGATATGAAACTTCTCATAGAGTTCACAAACATCTTAATTTTTGAAAGAGATCCTGTTATCTGTGATAATGGACATGGGTACACCATACCGACAGATGATGTAATTGAAGATGAATGAGGTGATCTACTTGCCAATGACTTGGGTGAGTGGAACGACTTCGATCCACTTTGTGAAGTACTATGTGGTGGTGATAAATTTATGACCATTGGATGAAGATGGATGGATTTTACCCACAAGGTCAAGTCCCCATTGACAAAAGGGCCATGGTGTTGTGATAGGTTGTAATTCTTGTGTTGGGGCATGTATCAGATCTCTGTGAACTTGGCACTTCCTGCACTTTCTAACAAAATAATATGAGTCCTTCTCGATGGAGGGCCAATAGTATCTGGATCGCATGATTTTCTTTGCTAGTGAAGGAATGCTTGAGTGAGCCCCACAAATTCCTTCATGTACCTCTTCCAAGGCTTTTGTTATCTTATCTTGTTCCAAACATTGAAGGAGAGTAGCATCAAGACTTCGTCAGTATAGGGTTTCGGCAATGATGGTGTATCTAGCGGTTTGGTAGATAAAGGTTTTTCGTTGGTTGTTTGATTGGTTAGGGGGAAGTGTGTGGTCATGTAGGTAAGTGAAAAACTCACCGTACCATGGGGAGTCAGAACCGATAAGGCAACATATCATTTCAGATTCAGGGATATCATAAGCGGGGATCTAAAGCTATTCTACCAAGAACTCATAGTGTGTCAAATTTTGTGGAAGATCTAGGAGAGATACGATTGTAGCCATTGCGTCGACAACTCGATTATGATCTCTTGGTATTTTCTCAAATGTGATAGTTGTAAATGATTCTTTGAAACTATCCACCATCCTTTTGTACGGTATGAGCTTATCATCCTTTGTTTGGTATTCATCAGTGACTTGTCAAATGACCAACTGGGAATCTCCATATACTTGTAGCTCTTTTAGATTCCATTGTATGGCCAATCTGAATCCTGTGATCAAGGCCTCATATTTTGCTATATTATTTGTACATGGGAAAGTGAGTCTGTATGACTTCGAGATATTTCCACCTTGAGGTGCGATAAAAAGAATACCTACCCCTGAGTCATGTCTAGTGTATGAGCCATCAAAATATAGCTTCCAGGGTTGTGTAGCTGTGATCATGAAAATTTCCTCATCTAAAAAGTTGGAAATAAGATGATGGTCACCTTTGAGTGGTGCATTAGCCAACTGATCTGCAATAACCTATCCCTTGATAGCTTTGCAGTCCATATATTCAATATCAAATTCACTCAGCATCATAACCCATTTGGTCAAGTGGCTTGTCAATGTGCCTTGCTGAGTAGGTACTTGAGTGGATCAATCTTGGCAATAAGTTGTACTTTGTGTGTTAACATATAGTGCATTAATTTGGTGGTTTCCATAACTGCTAGGCAAGCTTTCTCAATAGGTGTGTAATTGAGTTCATAGCATACCAGTGTTCGAGATATGTAGTAATAGCACATTATTTTCCTTCTGCATTATGCTGTGAAATCAATACTCCTAATGTTGTGGTTGTAGCTGAATATATAACAATAGAGGTCTACTTGGATCTGGTGGAATCAACAATGGTGTATTCATTAGGTAGTCTTTAAGCATTTGGAATGCTTGCTGGCATTTTGCATCCCATTGAAAGCAGATATATTTATATAACACATGGGTGAAGGGATGACATTTATTAGCCAATTGTGTAATGAACTACTGAATGGATTGTAGCTGCCCTTGTAATGTCCTCAATTGACTGATATTATTTGGAGGTGGCATGTCCATGATTTCTTTGAATTTCAAGGATCTACCTCAATGCCTTTACTCGAGACAATGTATCCTAAGAGCTTCCCAGAAGTTACTCCAAAGACACATTTCTTTGGATTGAGATGGACGTGGTATTGTTCCAATTTGTTGAAGATTTTATCCAGTACTGCAAGATGACCCTCTCTTGTTAATGATTTAGCTAGTAAATCATCCACATAATCTTCCATTATTGTGTGCATCATATCGTGGAAGATGGTAGTCATGGCTCTTTGATATGTTGCCCCTGCATTCTTTAGACCAAATGGCATTACATTCCAATAGTATGTTCCCCATGGACATGTGAAAGCAATTTTGTGTTGATCCTCTGGAGCAATTTTAATCTAGTTATATCCGAAAAAGCCATCCATAAGAGAAAGCATCGCATAACCTGCTGTTAGATTGACAATCATGTCGATGTTTGGTAAGGGAAATTCATCTTTAGGATATGATTTGTTTAAATCTCTAAAATCCATATAGATACGGATGCCCCCATTAGGTTTACCAACAGGTACAATATTGGAGATCCATTCTGCATAATCAATTGGTCTGATGAAACCAGCATCTAAGAGCTTTTTGATTTCAACCTTGACAAGAACAACAATTTGTGGGTGCATCTTTCTAATATTTTGTTTGACAGGTTTAGCTCCTTCTGCTACAGTTAAGTGATGCATGACCAAATCCGGATCTAAGTCGGGCATGTCTACATAAGACCATGCAAAGTTGATTTGGCGCTTTTGGAAGAATTCCATAAATTTTGGCTCTTCTTCAAGAGTTAATAGAGATGCCAAATGTATTTTGTGAGGAGTCTCAGGGGTCCCCACATTGAATTATTTTGTTTCTTCTATCAGGATGGTTGATCTCTCTTGATTCGTACTAAAGGGAAGGATGTCAAACCTTTCATCCTTAGGTGCCTCAGAGAGGTTTTCACCTTTGGATATGCTCTTTGTTTTTACTCTTTTAAGATCAAAAAGTACCACCGTGTGGTTTTCACTAGAAGATCCATACTTTATTGTCATATTTTTGCAGCTGAAAGGTTTGGCATCTGCCCCAAAATATGTTCCGCTGTTAAGTTTAATGGAAAACCCAACTTTATGATCTCTACTTGGTATGTTATCATGTAATTCTACAAATTCTATGAGTGCCTCATCATTTTGGAAATGGTCAAGGTATGGGGGTTTTGGCTGGTTCTATTCAATTAGTTCGGGATGAATGATAGGCATTACTTCATCGATTAAGTTGAGTTCATAAGAGCCATCAGTGAGGGTTAATATGGAGGCGTCAAGTTCATCAATGGTACTCTCCTTTTCAGATTCAGGTGTAGGATTTGATGTAGGGCCTGTGGAAGTTTCTTCTAGCTAAGGATCTCAAAACGTTTTAATCCATGCTTCTCCATAAACTGGTATATCTTTAGGAGGTGGAGGAGGTGATGTTTCCTCCTCATCTGAAGTATTTAAATGCACTGAATCTCATTCCCACTCATGTGATTTTATCTCAGAATCGCTCTCTAGCATCCGATTACTGTACCAAACTAGGATGTTGTTTGAATTGCATAGTGCATTAGTTACTGGCTTATGTACTATTAGAGGTGGGGTTGTTGGTGCTGCTGGTGTTTCAAATATAGTCAAGGATTGCATCCTTGGGGTAATTGGTTGATACATAGATTTGATGGGTTTTCCTTTGAATCAAAGCTTAGGAAAAAATTCTCTTTGAAAACCTAGTCCAATTTTATCTCTTGGTTTCAACTTAGGTTGCAAGGGCTCTTGTCCCAAAGCACTATGGCCATCATAGCCCATTCTTTGCATTATAGAAGCCTTTGTCATATTTGTCAGTGGGGAGCTTAGCCTTCAAGCTTTCTTTGTTGAGAGGGTCTGTGTAGATCCATTCTACCAGGTCCTCATCCATGGTTTCCTCCTCTTGACTTTTACTAGGGGTGAATTGTGCCAAAGTGCAAGTTCTTTTGGCCAACCATGATTGAAGTAAACCTTGGGGTTTTCCATGAGTCTTAGGGGATGTGAGTAATTTCCCAACACAAAAGAGTTGGTTAAGATTATATTCACCAGGACCTTCCTCAGCCATTTTCATTTTTAATTTCTCCTGTTTTGGTGTAGGGGTTGTTAAGATGGAAAGAAAGGTTGGATTAACATATGATGAGGAAGTGATAGCTTCTCTATTGCTAGGTACGATGATTTCTGGCCGATGGTGAATATTATTACAATATGCAAATGGATTAGCATCATTGAGGATTGTAATTTTTACCACATTATGTGGAAACTTGATATATTGGTGATAGGTGGATGGGATGGCTTGCATGGAATATATCCAAGGTCTCCCTAACAAGAGATTGTATGGAAAAGGAAGGTCTAGAACTTGTAAAACTATATACTTCACCACTGGCCCAACCCTGATGGGTAATATGACAACTCCTCTAGAATAACGTTCTGCATCATCATACGCTTTGATGGTTATCTTCTTGCTGGCATCCACTGATTTTGCTACATAACCTAATGCTGTGACTAACTGCAAGGTGCATATGTTTAAGCTGGCTCCATTATCAATTAAGACTCACTTGATTCTATGTTGGTTTACGAACCCTTCAATATGGAGGGAGGCAATATGGGGTTGTTGGAAGGATGTGTTGTCACTTTTGGTAAAAGTGAGACGTGGTGATGATTTTAGACTACCAACCATGGCTTGAAACTAATCTGTGTTGAGGTTGATGGGGACAGACGCTTCTTGGAGAGCTTGGTCCAAGATTGTTTTATGTGAGGGGGATAAGCTTAAAAGATCTAATATGGATATGAGGGTTGGCATATTATCCAATTTCTCTACCAGATTATATTATTTGGGGAGGGGTTTCATTCTTGGTGGTGCCCCTCGAATAGTAATCTTGCTATGATGCATAACAACGCAATATAATTCTATGCGGCTTGTGTGTAATTGGTTGTGGTATATGTGTTTCTCCCTAAGGTTGAAGGACCCCTTTGATAATGTGATGGAAGTGGATTCTTTAAGATTAAGTGATCATCATTAGATGATTTTCAGTCATGTCCCTCAATTTTGATTTCTCCTCTATCGATAAAATCCTAAACAAGATCTTTTAGCCGATAGAAATTGCTTGTTTTATGCCCTCTTCCTTGGTGATATTCACAATGTTCATGATCTCGCCACCAAGGAGGCTTGACTTGAGGCTCATAATTGGATATTTTTGGTAAGGTCACAAGATTGGAGGATATTAATTGGTGTAAGATTGTTTCGATAGGCTCCCCTAAGGGCGTATATGTGTTTTTGGTTTGTAGTTTTGATGCTTTTGTTTTGGTTCCTCTTGTTGTGTATTGCAACCTTGATTTTGTGGATTATTGTTGGTGTTGTTGTTAGGAGGGGGATTTTGTCCTGCAAACCTAACCACAAGTTGTGCAATTTTCACTATTCTTGTGTCCACTATCCCGTCATTGACAAAATTCTTGTTTTTGTTCCAAAATTTTGGTTTGTTGCTATTATAGTGTGGACGAGGACCATCTTTGTGTTCATTATAAATTTTGATAAGTCCCTTTTTAATGAGGGTTATTTCACATTTGAGCCCTTGAGTTATCATTTCTTCAAAGGATTTTGTGCCCTTCATGTCCAAATGAAATTCCATTTCATCATTTAAGTTGGAAATGAAAATTTCCACTAATTCTTGCTCAGGTAGATGAAGGGAGCGTCTGCTAGACAGTTGTCTCCATCGTTGTAGGAAAGTTGAGAACAACTCCCCTAGTTTTTGTTTTGTGTTGCACAAATCTACCATGGTGATGTCATGTTCTATGTTGTGTATGTAATGAGAAATAAATTTTGGACCAGTTCTTCAAATGTTCTAATACCACTCGACAGTCGTGAAAACCATTATGTGGTTGTGCCTCCCAAACTTTGAGGAAAGAGGCACATCAGATATGTGTCCTCATAGGCCACCTCTAAGCAAGCGGAGTGAAATTATCACACATGGTCCCTAGGATCTCCTTTGACTCTATATTTTTCAAATTTGGGTGTTTCAAATCCTCGTGGAGAAAGTGGCATAAGCATGTTCTTATCAATTGGATATGGGCAAATATCGTTAAGTGAGAATCGATTGGTCTTCACACCATTGTTCAGTTGTTGGGTGATATTTTCTACTTGTTCCCTCAACGTGTCTATTTCTGAAGGAGGAGGAGGTGGAGGGTTCCCTTTTATGATTAGGGTCATAGCAGAAGTAGTCTCTACCTCCTCCAGCATCATGATGGCTGTGTTGCTAGGATGTTTTTCGTAATTGTGTTGTATCAAAATTGGAGGGAAGTTTGGCACCCTCTTGAGCGATTCTCGAGAAATGAGCATTGGCATTGTTTCTAAGAATTTCATCAAAGAGACTATTGAATACTGGATTATGTTGTGCTCTTTCTAATTCTTCTGGAGTTGTAGTGCTGGGATCTTCATCATTAGTGCCTCCTCCAAAGGCCTCATGAAATTCGTTGATGTTTTCGTCCTCCTCTTCAACTTCTGGTTGTCGATTTTTCATTTCTCTTGTTTGATCCATGTTTTAAAAGTTGATGTTGTAAAAATTACTATGAGGTGGTCTTCCAAGATTCTGAAATGGTTGATGGAAGACAAGTTTTTTGAAATGTTTGGTGGGAGATAGATCTCTAATATTGAAGGTTGGATGTCAACAAAGTTCTTTGTGAATTTCTTTTGTGTTTTTCAATAATTTTGATGCAATGAGGTATAGCAAGGTTCAAGATGTGTTATAATCCAAGCTACCCAGTAATGAGAGGATGCACTCATAAACTAGTTTTAACCTATCTAGATACGTAGAAATTCCTCTTAGGATGATTGATCCTAGATGTAGAGACACCCTAAAAGTGATTTGTTGGTTTGTTTAAGCAATATCTGAAAGGACTAAGGACAAGACCTCTTTGTGTTGAGAGTTGAATGAATTTGTGATGTTTGGATGTGCAAGTGGATAGCATATGTGTCTCAATAAAACTCTTCCGTTATGAAGGGGGTTTCTACTTCTTCCTCTCTTACAGGGGTTGGTGGTTCCTCTCAAACTTCATTGTATGTGATACAAAGTTTAGGAAAGAAAGTGGGATTGATCTTTCCCCCTTCGTTCTTTCAATAATCAAAAGCTCTATACTAAGTGAAAGCTCTATTGCTCAAAGGCTCTTTGTCAAATTCATTGGATTTTCCTTGAAGGTACAAACGCATATGACACAAGAATATTCTATGTGAGAGAAAGAGTTGTCTATTGATGTAGAGAAATTTTCTTTTCTTGATAAGAGCCCTTGAACCAGGTTGTCTCTTCTTTAACTTAGTCTTTTGATGAAGAATTGTTTTTCTCAAGATATGAGTGATGGTCATAGAAAAATGATTAATGTTGATGCAGATTTGTTGGATGGATACATTGTTTCAATTGTTTTGAATCCTTTGACAAGAAAATACGTCAAGCACACAAGCACATAGTCTTGCCCCTTTTCAATAAAGGCACAATAGGTGTGGGTCTAAATCAACCCAATCATGAAATTTTTGACCCTTATAAATGTATGTATGTTCCCAAGCCTAAAGTCGACCCAGATTTTTACTGGTCTAAAACAAGACGAAGATAACTCAAATACTTTTTATCCCTAAGGTAATGGCCAATTGCGAAATTTTCAGCCCACAACTTGATATTTCTTCGAATTTGGTACTACATACCTTATGTATCCTTCCATGGCAGGTAAGGATGTGATATGCTAAGTCTTTCATGAGCATAACAGATAGGTGATCCCTATGATGGGGGATTCACCACTTTCATCAAGCTACAAGTAGCCTTTCAAAAAGCCCTATTTCTACTCAAGGAAATATGTATGGTGAGTATCTTGGGAGCAAAACCATCTATGCTCTTGCACTAAACTTTTCACAAATATCCTCAAGCAATAAAATAGGTGGGATTCTAAAATAAGAGGTTTCTAGTAATGTTCGATGTTTTTGGATGTAAGTTCATTCTGCAATGACTCACTTAAGAGCCTTGTAACTCACGATGGGGCCCATATGTCCTTTTGGCAAGTTACACTGTAGGAACAACTACACCCAAGGCTACATCTTTCGCTCTCACTTGATTTCTATAGCGGCTCAAAGGATTTATCGTGCAAGATTGTCCCAAGAGTGATGTGTCTCTGGGCAGGCCTCTCTTAAAAATAGAAAATTTAGAGTGTTACTAACACTTTGTTCTTGCACTTAGGACCACGAGAGCAAAGGGAGAGGATAGTGTGTGTTAGAACTGAGACCACTCTACATATTTGCACAAGCATGCCAAACATAAAAGACACTTGTTCTTTTTAACCTTTTTATTTCAATGTGATCTATTTGCTATTTGGAGATGTTTCTCCAACAGATATGGTGTTCTTTTTATCCCACAAAGCAATTTGTTTGTTTATCTAGGAATGAAAATCATGGTCAACGAAATGAAAGCACGTTGCTTGAAAGTAAATTGCTTTGTAAATAAATGGACAAGTTGATTGTTCTTTTTATAGCCCAAATTTTGAAGTGTAAACCTAACTTGCAAAAAGAAATGTTAAAGTTGTTGTAAATTTTAGCTTTGCAAGTGATGTTCTTTTTACCAAAACTAAATTATGAAGTTCTTTTTACCAAAAAAAAAAGAGGAAATGTGAATTCTTTTTAACCAATCTTTGGAAAAAAAGCTAAAAAGAAATCAAAATCCTAAATTTAACTCCTCCAACCTACAAGAAATTGTCTGCAAAGAAAGAGATTAGTAAAATCCAAAAACCTTATGTGGGCTTCCACAAGCCTAAATTTAGTTTTTCGATTACAATATTGAACTCTCTGGAACAAAAGCGCTACTCTATGAGAAAACATAAGCGCTAATTCAGACAATAGCGCCGAAGTATTAACAAAAGTGCAATACTATTAACAAAAGCACTATAATATTAACAAAAGTGCTATAATAAATTTTTAAGACAGAATTAAAACTGATAGACAGAGAGAACAAAAGCACCATATTAGTACAAAAGTGGTAATTAGTGTGTAAAAGTGTTAAAACTCTAACGAAAGCACCAAAACTGTCAGACAAAGGCGCCAAATTGCGGAACAAAAGTAGTAAAGCGCAACCTATGCGTGAGAAATCTGAAAAATCACAAAGAAAAAGGTTGCGTGTTTGATTCACGTCGGGTTTACCAAATGATGCAAGGCAAAAGGGGCACAAGGCACAAACACAAGTTCAAATGTTAATAGATTAGTTCCAACCAAAACTAAATACAAATGAACTCAAAAACCTTAAGATGCATACCAAGAGAGATATAAAGAAAACAATAAAAAGCATACATAAATGAAAGAGAGAAAGAAGACTCCTCAAGATGCTCCCTAAGAGGCTCATAGATGTTTCTCCCTTGCTCCTCTCCTCTCCAAGTCCCACATGAGTGTAACTCTCAGCTTTTAGCACTATACATGGATGTCATATGAAGATTCAAGATGGTTGTAAATGAAAACAAATGCTTATGCAAGTGTAAATGATTTGCTATGAGAAAGATCCTAATTAATGTCTATGTGAATCTTAGTATAATAGCAATGCAAAATGGTTCCTTCTTTTCTTGAGAAATGAGGTCCTTTTATAGGGAAAAATGTTGATTGAAAGGCCCAGATTGAGTGAGCTTGTGAAGGGCTAGGATTGATGGGTTTGCGATCAATGTGATGACTTTCAACCCAATCCCATGATGACAAGTGTCAACATGAGATGGCTTGAGAGGAGAGGGAAGAATCATTAATTGCTTGAGATGACATGAAGGTTACCCTAGGAGGGTTTGGTTAGGCTTGAGTTAGTGGATAAAGCTTTTATCCAAGGGTAATGCTTTTATCCAATGGATAAAATCTTGTGTAAGAGTTAATGGAGATAAACATGGTCAAAGCAATGAATGCTTGAAGAGACCCAGGAGTTAAATGAGGATTGAGTTAGAGGAAAATCCTCTAACCATGTGGGTAAGTTGAGTTAACCATTAATGGTTATGTAAGAGCCATAAAGGCTTTGAAAGACTTTGGGGGTTAACTTGTTGGAGAATAAAAGATTTTAATGCATTTCAAAGACTTTGAGGCATTTTTGAGAAGTGATGTTTGTTTGGGAATGTGCAAATGATTAGAGAGGGGGATTAGGCTAATTAGAGGGGGGGGGGGGGGGTTAGAAGAATTTAGAAAGAAGTTAGTGGGCAATTGGGTTTGGTGGGTGAGAGAAAATAGGATTTTATTTAAAAATAAAATCTATTTATTGGTGCAACTTGCATTTGTAGGAAAATGCAAGTGGGGTAGGATTTTAAATAAATTTTAATTTATTTTAAAGGGGAATTTGATTTGTGTTTTTAAATAAATGTTGATTTATTTAAATGAGAGGAATGAGGGAAATTAAATAAATTAGATTTATTTAATAACTGGGTTATAGATAGGGATTTTTAATTTAAATAAATTTATGTAATTTATTTAATTAAAATAGTAGAATGGGGGTTGAATGAATTAATTAAATGTGAATTTAATTAATAGAGGAATATTAGTGTATCAAATAAATATTAAATATTTATTTAATTTAGTGGACAAATTTATGTGTCTACAGTATGCCTTTGGAATTGTATGACCTTGTGGTGTGATGAATAGAATGCCTGCTCTTGATCCATGTTGTGTATGTGAACCGTCAAAGTACAATTGCCATGTTTTTGTGGTGACCGTTAAGATATCAACATCGAGGAATTCAATATGTAAATGACGATCACCTTGAAGCGGTGCCTCTGCTAGTTGGTCGGCAATGACTTGCCCCTTGATAGCTTTTTTGTCCACATGCTCAATATCAAAATTTCTTAGGATCATGATCCATTTTTCTTGTCTTATTGTCAATGTCACCTTGCTGAGAAAATACTTCAATGGATCAATTTTAGCAATCAAGTTGATGGAGTGAGATAGTAGATAGTGTCTTAATTTTTGAGAAGTAAACACTATTGCCAAGCATGATTTTTTCGTTGGTGAATAGTTGTGTTCATATCCCACTAATGTTTTGCTGATGTAGTAGATGGCTCGTTCTTTGCCTTCATTATCTTGTTGTGCGAGCATAACTCCTAATGATACTTCGGTGGTTGATACATATAGTAACAATGGATTTGTTGGAATTGGTGACATTAGGATGGTTGGTTGCATGAGAAAGGCCTTGATCTTGTTGAATGCTTCCTCACATTGATGGTCCCACTTGAAATTAACATTTTTGTGTAATAGATGAGTAAATGATTGACATTTATCTCCTAGCTGAGCAACAAATCTTCTGATTGACTGCAGTCTTCCTTGGAGTGATCTGAGTTGACTGATATTGCGGGGAGATGCCATTTCCATGATTTCTTTGACCTTCGCTGGATCTACTTTGATACCCCTAGCGGAAACAATGTATCCCAATAGCTTGCCTGAAGTGACCCCAAAGGTACATTTCTTGGGATTGAGTCATAGCTTGTACTGTTCTAACCTATCAAAGATCTTTTCAAGTATTCCTATATGTTCTTCTTTGTTGTATTATTTGGCCAATATATCATCCACGTAATCTTCCATGAATGTATGCATCATGTCATGGAATATCATTGTCATAGCTCTTTGATATGTAGCACCTGCATTCGTTAGTCCAAAAGGCATGACGTTCCAGCAGGAAAGTACCCCATGGACATGTGAAAGTTGTCTTTTCTTGATCTTCAGGTGCTATTTTAATCTGATTGTATCCAGAGAAACTATCCATTAGAGAAAACATGGAGTGTCCAACAGTTAAATCAACAATGATGTCAATGTTAGGCAAATAAAAGTCATCCTTTGGACATGCATTATTAAGATCTCTGAAATCTATGCATACTCTGATACTTTTATCTGGTTTGGAAACATGAACGATGTTTGATACCCATTGAGGATTCCTGGTGAAAGTTGTTACGGGTTTGATTGAATTAAGATATAAGGATATGGCATGGTCATTAGGAAAGGTATCAATAGCAGCATGTCTTTCATTTTCCTAGTCAATAAGTTCAGGATGGATTAGAGGTAAGGGGTCCTCAGGTTGAGATGCTTTAGAGGTATGAAGGGTCATGATAGAGATTTCAAAGTTTATGATATGCATTTCAATGTCTAGAACAATACTCTCATCAAAATGAGCTCTCTCAAGTAGCTCCTGATTGTCCTCAATTAAGTCCAAGTCAACCAAATGTGATTCTAATTCAAGTGGGCTAGTTCCTAACGTTTGCCTCACATACATATGAACCACATCGATACCTACATATTTTTCAAAGCAAGTTTCTTCACCTAATTGTTCAGAATGATAGGAATCCCATTCCCATTCATTAGAATCTATGTCACTTGCAACTTGCAATCTGCAGATTTGTTCATATAGCATTTGATTTGTTTCTTCTGTTTGTCTTGCTATATCTTTTCTTCTCTCGTATTCAGCTTCCTCTGGGCTGATATTGAGTTTTGTCAACCTTGATTTCAACTCTCCTTGATAAGTACCAACTTGTTTGTGTTGATTAGGAGTTAAAGTTTCTTGGGAGGTGTCTTTAGTTTGGTTTTCTTGTTGATTAGAAGCTTGCTTCTTTTGCCATTTCATATTTGTTTGTTTTGATGGTATGAAAAAAGAATAAGTATCCGATCAACTACTGAGAGGGGGGGGGCGTGAATCAGTAGATAGAAAAACTGATACAAACTTCACTAATCTCAAAAATCAATCTCTCAAAGTAAACTTAGAACTATCAATGTAATACCACTGTCAAGATAAAAACTGATAAGATAAATCAATTGAATGTTGCAACAAATTAATAGTAAACAAATTCAAACTCATAAACATCCAAATGCTTTTTCATATGTCAACAAACTTCATTTCTCAATGCTTCTGATTATTATAACTTATCAAAGTAGTTAAGTAAATCAACCATAAGAAACATAAGCACAAAAATATTCACCACTTGACACAAATATTTTTGACATGGAAACCCAAATGGGAAAAACCACGGTGAGATGAGACTCATAAGATAACTATCTGAACTCTTCTGAAGCTCGCCTTATTAGGATCCAAGCCTGTTCAAGCTTTACAAAAGTCCTATTAAGAACTGATCCTATTAGGAATCACTCGGTTAAGGGATTGACTATAATGCCTTGTTAGAAGCAATGCCTTGTAAGGAGTAACCTCACTAGAGGATTTGAAAATCCAAGCTAATGGATCACCTTGTAAGAGGATTTGAATAGTACCAAGCTTGTTAGAGCTTACCCAGTTAGGGGATTTCATTTATGTTGTAATTGTTAGAAAACAATAGGAGTTTTCTGATCTGTTTGAATAGCACTACACTTGCTTGATCAAATCCATTTCATGCTCCTATCTACCTTTACTCAAACTATTGATATATCATCCGGTTTGGCAACCACACACTCAACTGATCTTTGCTAACTCTTTGCCAACTCATTAAACTAAACAACTTCATCAACCTTATAAACAAATCAATTAGGTCGGTAACACAACAAAAACCTAATTCTCATAGAGATTACAAACAATTCAGTTCAAGTATGACCGTTAGATTACATAGCAATCTTTGCACATCAATCAAGAAATTCTTGATCACTCCTTGATCACCGCTTCATCAAACTTAGTAACTCATCATGTGCTTTGCATTATATGCAATACATTTTCTCATTCCCTAGACAAAAATCATTACAACAACTCACCAAAATCACTTGAAATTATCTTCATACAATAATAATATGTGTCATAACCATTCCCGCTCATCATCAGATCATAAACCAATATAACCAATTCACCAAACTTAATTGGTTAGGGTTTATCAAAAACAACAAGTAGGGTTTACCGGTTACTAGTTCAACTCTCAAATTTTTCCTACTGGTTATATTTTCCTTCACTTGTTCATCCTATCGGTTACAAAACAATATTACAAGAATATCAACAATATCATTACTGATTAATTGACATCAATGACAACATAACATATCATTAATGCAGTCTCCATACAAATGCCAACAATCTCCTTCTTTGGCATTGATGGCAATACAAATATCAATACCATTGATTGTTGTTGTGATTGTGAATAGGAATCCTGGTTTAAATTACCAATTATTCACCATCCTCTCCGTGTCTTCAGCTGGACGCTGGTTCTTCTTCCCATAATCACATAATTCTCCTCCCCCTTTGACATCAATGCCAAATTGAAATTAAAACATGTAATGTCAAATTTCATTGTGCATCATCAACAATCTACAACTTGATGCTCCCCCTATGGAATAACTCCACTTCTACACCAATCCTTCTGTAAAATTCTGCAAGTAGCTCTAGAACTGATGTAATCTACATCATACTTAACTGACCTCATGAAGGGGTACAACCCCTACCTGACTTCTAAGATATTCAAAAGTAGTCTTAGGCAGAGGTTTAGTAAAAATATCTGCAAGCTGCTCCTTGGTAGAAACATGCTCTAAGATCACATCTTTACTCTGTACTTTTTCCCTTAAGAAATGATACTTCAATTCAATATGCTTGGTTAGTGCATGCAAAACAAGGTTCTTGGAAATATTTATGGCACTTGTATTATCACATAAAATCTTTATAGGTTCTGAAATCTTCATCTTAAAACCTTCCAAAATGTGCCTCATCTAGATAGCCTGAGTACAATTCATGTAAGATGCAACATACTGAGCTTCAACAGTAGATTGTGAAGTACAACTCTGCTTCTTACTACTCCATGAAACAAGTCTTCCTTGAAGAAAAAATGCTCCATCGGTTGTGCTTTTTCGGTCATCACTATTTCCTGCCCAAACTGCATCTGTGTACACCTTCAAGTCAAAATTTCCTCCATATGGATACCATAATCCATAGTCAACAGTACCTTTCAGATATCTAAAAATTCTCTTGGTTGCTATCAGATGTGTTTCCTTAGGACTCTTTTGGAATCTAGCAACTATGCCAACTACATGAGCTATGTTCAGTCTATTGTGAACAACATAGTGCAATTTTCCAATCATTGACTTGTATTCCTTCCCATCAACAGATTTGGATTTCAAGCTCATTTTTCATTTCATTTGCAAAACTATTGCTCATCTCATCATTACCTCCAAATATGATATCATCAACAAATACTTCATTGACTAGTATTTTATCTCCTTTAGATTTGAGATAGATGTTACTATCATCACTGGTTCTCAGAAATCATATCTTCATGAGATGTGTATGAAGCTTTGCATACCATGCTCTCGATGCCTGCTTAAATCCATATAAAGCCTTATGCAATCTGCATACAATGTCTTTCTCATCAGTCAAAGCATAACCATCTGGCTGCTCAATGTATACTTGTTCTTCTAGTATCCCATTCAAAAATGCTAACTTAACATCCATCTGGTATACCTTGAATTTATCATGTTCTGCAAATGCAAGTAAAGTTCTGACACCTTCCAGTCTTGCCATTGGTGCAAAATTCTCACCATAGTCTTCTCCTTCCTCTTGTGCATAACCTTTGCAAACCAACCTAGCTTTGTTGTGAAGTACAACAACATATTCATTCAACTTGTTCCTAAATACCCACTTAGTACCTATCACATTTTTATTTACTAGTTAGGGTACTAGGGTCCATGTGTTTTTCTTCTCAATTCGATCTAATTCCTCCTCCATAGCTTTAACTCAATGATCATCACCAAATACTTCCTTAACAATTCTTGGTTCAATAGTGGAGATCATGCAAGAATTCTCTCTGATTCTTCTTCTGGTTAGTACTCCAGCATCCTTATCCCCAATAATCTGTTTAGAATTGTGATTCAGTCTCGCATATCTTGGAATAACATGATCATTATCTTCAGGTTCAACTTCTTCATTATCATCATCTTCGTCTGAATTTATCTATTCCGGTTGAACTGGTACATCAATATTTTCTTTGTCGGTTTCAGATTTCATAGTTTTTGGTTCCAAAAACAAAATGCAAGGATCTTCATCCTTTTTCTTCAAACAAGTTTCCTCTGAGACTTCAGGATATTCATCCACTTGAACATCAACACTCTCAATAATTCTCTGTGTCCGGTTGTGAAAACACTTGTAGGCCTTACTCTTGGTGGAATAGCCAATAAATATACCTTCATCACTTTTAGCTTCAAATTTGCTAATATAATCAGCTCTCTTAATAAAACATTTACTTCCAAATATCTTGAAATAACTAACATCAGGTGATCTTCCATACCAATATTCATAAGGAGTCTTGACCTTACCTCTTTTTACCAAAATCTGGTTCATAGTGTAGATAGCTATGCTGACAACTTCTCTCGAGAAATTTTTCACTACACCTCCTTGTATCAACATCATCCTAGCAGCTTCAACAACTAACCGATTATTTCTCTCTGTGGTACCATTTTGTTGTGGTGTCCTTGGTGCAGAAAGCTATCGTTTGATACCATTTTCTTCATAATACCTAGTGAATTCCTCATAAGTAAATTCACTGCCTTGATCTATCCTCAAACCCTTTATCTTCTTACAGCTTTGCTTCTCAGCTAAGGCCTTGAATGCCTTGAACTTACTAAAAGCTTTAGTCTTATCCTTCAAGAATGTGACCCACATCATCCTTGAGCAATCATCAGTGAAGATCATAAAATATCTTTCACCTTGAATACTTTTTGTCCTTATTGGTCCACAAAGATCTATATGAAAGAAATCTAACAGATGTTTCGCTAAAAAAGATTTTCTCTTGAAAGTTGAGGATGCCATCTTTCCCATTTGACATTCTTTACATAGAGCATTAACCGGTTTTTCCAACTGAGGCAATCCTCTCACTGTCTTAGACTTACTCACTTTAAAAATGTTATCAAATTTTATATGAAAAAATCTCCTATACCAAAGCCAACTATCATCTATCTTTTTAATTAAATAGTTGCTAACTCTAGGATTAAGGTGGAACAAGTTACCTTTAGTTTGTTTCCCGGTTGCAATCAGTTCACCTTTGTTGCCATAGATTTTGTACATACCATTCTTAAACTCCAATGAGTATCCTCTTTCATTGATTTGTGCCACACTCAAAAGATTGTGCTTTAAACCTTCAACCCAGTAGACATCATCTTCACTGCTCTTTCCATTGAGAGAAATAGTTCCCTTACCTTTAACCATGCAGGGTGAGTCATTACCAAAACTTACAACTCTGCCATCAAATTCCTTCAAAAAAAGAAATTTTCTCCAATCACCGGTCATATGATGTGAACAATCACTATCAATGATCCAATCATCAAAGTTATCCATCCTGGATACTAATGCCTTCTAGTCTGATATCTCTTCTTTAATAGCTACAATCATAATGTCTTCATTAGCATCACCATCAGATTCTTCATCAGTGATACCACCATCAACAACAATAAGACAATCTCTTTTGCCTTTACCCTTATACTTTTTTTGAATTTCTCCCGTTTGTGCTCATTATCACCATTAGGATAGTTAGCAACAATGTGTCCAATCTTGTTGCATGCAAAACATTTCAAAGGTAATTTACCTCTATATTTACCTGTACCTCTAGGAAATCGCTTGGCCAATAATTCTTCAAGCTCAACTAAATTGTCTTCATCATCAGCTTCTCTGTTGGATCTGGATTCATAACTGTGGCTGGCATCTCTACTTTTCCTCACAGATGGGTTAGAAATAGAAGATCTAAATGCATACTCAGATTTTTGTACACTACCATCATAACCATTTAATTCAAAAGCAGTAAGCTTTCCAATGATGGAGCAAGAGTTACCTTTGTTTTGTCAATGGACTTCAGCTCATGAATAGCTACAAATCGGATAGCATAGACCGGTAGTAGAGTTCTCAGTGCCTTACTGATCACTATGGCCATACTGCTAGATATTCTCACCTTTAGCCATCCGCATATCATCAAACTTTCCTCTTAGACTCTCTTCTTTAGCAATCTTAACATGTTCATCACCGCTATAAATCTCTTCTTGTTTTTTCATACCTCATATGCAGTCTCTAGACCATGAATATGTACATTCTCTGCATAAGATAAAGAATTGATAATGGCCTCTAATGCTTGATTATTTTCTTGTTGCTCTTTCTTCTGATCACCAGTCAACATCCCAGTAGGTGCAACATATTTAGTATCGACATGTTCCCAATACTGGCTTCCCAGACTCTTGATATAAATTTTCATTTTGTCACTCCATATCCTGTAGTTCTCTCTATTAAACTTTGGACCTTCCTTCTTCACCATGATCTGCAAGATCTTTACCTCAAGCTGTTAGGCTTAGACCTTAGAGGACTTGATAAGATTTTATACCAATTGATGGTATGATGAAAGAATAAGTATCCGATCAACTACTGAGAGGGGGGGGGGTGAATCAATAGATAGAAAAATGATAGAAACTTCACCAATCTCAAAAATCAATCTCTTAAAGTAAACTTAAACAAAAAAACCACAGTTTTTTATATTTTTTTTTGATTTTTTTGAATTTTCCTGTCTCAAACTGCATGCCCTAGGGCCGTACGGCCTTGGGGCAAAATTTTTTTGCCTTCTGGAGCAACTGTGTCCAAATCGGATGAATTTTATATGGAAATAGGGGTTTTTGGGCGCTACGAGCTCAACGGTGAGGTCCGTTTGGGTCCAAAGTGCACCGAAAAAAATACCCCCTATTCCAAAATAAAAAACAGAAGACAAACACAGATCTGATGCAACCAAAACCGGAAAATCAGATCTAACCCTCGTAGCTCCAAATTCTTCAGAAGACGAATAGGAAGCAGCAGGTCTGGAGCTCTGATACCATGTAGGAGTTGATGTTTGCCTTTGTTTGCCATCTTCCTTTGTCAAGTGAGTGTTCCTTCCACGACATTCGCCTCATGATGCTATGTTTCAGCACCTTTGATGTTCTTGGTTCTTCGTCATGCAATTGTTTTTGGCTGTCCTTTTCAGTGTTCTTGTCCCTCTCCCACTTCCGCATTATGGGGAGGTTTATCCTGTTGGTTCTAATGCTTCCGTGGTTCGATTGATCAGCTCTTCAGGCTTTGGTTTCTCATGCCATCTGTATCTTCGATTTCAGTTGTTTTGCCTTGTTTGCCTCCTGATTCGAGTAGTGTCATTTGAGGGCACTCATGCAGATTACAGTCTTCTCTACCTGGTCATGTTCTAGTTCAGTGGATGTTCTTTAGATCAGCAGTTATTCTTTGACAGAGTTTGCATGTTCTTCATGCTTCAGTGGTGTTCTTCCATCTCTTTTTGGAGTAGAGTTTTGTTCCCATGTGGTTTTCTCTATTTCTCCACTTTACAGAGATTTGGTTGTAATTGGGTACCTGATCAGGCCTTGTTGCCGGGACCCAAGTTTACTTTCTTGCATTGTAGTTACCTTTGCTTTCTTGCACATGTTTGTAACTGCACTTTTGCTCATCTTAAGGGGGGGTGTTAGAGTAAAGGTTTTAATTTAATCATGTTGATTAAATTACCTTTATTCCTCTCTTAAGATTTCACTTTAGTTTGCATTTGTGACATTTAATAATTATATTAATTATTAAATGTCTACCTATTAGGGTTTCTTTTAGGGTTGCACAATATCCTTTTATAAGGATTCATCATTGTAATTTATCTCTCTCTTGGATGAATACATTTTTCAGCTTCCAGAGCACCCTTGCTTGTTTGTCTCCATCTCTTCTTTTTTTTTTTTTCACCTTTTTTTTTTTTCAAAAGAAAATTTCGGCCTGCATGCCGTAAAAAGGCAAATTTTTATTTTTTAAAAAAAAAATTTCTCGATCTACGTGCCAGGGCCGTACGGCCTAGATCTGAGAAAAAAATTGCTACCAGAGGCTCAGGAACCAAAATAGGTCAAATTTTATATGACCATAGGGGTTTTTGGGCCTTCTGAGCACGATGGTGAGGTTCGTTTAGGCCCAAAGTGCTCAGAAAAAAAGCTCAAACCCTAGGTACACAAAAAAATTCCTGAAACCCCAGATCTACTTCCAAAGCCAAAAATCTCAAAACAAGAACAGGCAGCTGCAGATCCACGCTCTGATACCATATAGGAGTTGAGAAAATACAACACCACAGGAGCCTGAAGATCTTCTGCAAGCCGAATAACCTGTTACAAGGAGAAGCAATGAAGCAAAATCTGAAGAACATACAAGAAACAGAGAATATGCTCAAAAAGAGAGAGCTCAATATTCACAAAAATATGTAATGTGATTCTTACAATGAAAAGAAAGAACTCAACCTTTAATAGGTCAAGGAACCCTAAAAAGGGAAAACCTAGGTTTGCACATAATAATTAATTAAAACAATTAATTATATGCACCTAAAGTTAGCTTAAGTGTAATAGAGATAAAGGGAACTTAAATAATTAAACAAAGAATGTTTAATTAATCAAGTAAATACCCGAATACTCTAACAATTTACCCTTCTCATAGTTTGGAAGCAGAGTTTTGAAAGATGTATGAGATTCGTTTGTAATATGTCCATCCACAATTATTACTCCATTATCAATCAAATCTTGGATAGCATGTTTCAATCGGTGACAATTATCTATGTGATGTCCCTTGTTTCGATGAAAATCACAATAATGGTTGTCATTCTACCAAGAGGGTTTCACTTGAGGTTCGAAGTTCCTTCCTTCTGGTAAAGTAATCAATTTGTTTGCGAGAAGCATCTTAAATGCGGACCCCAGTGGTTCACCAATGTTTGTAAATTTCCTTCAAAATAAATTGTTGAAAGTTGATTTTTGGTGATTGTTGTTTTGTTGAGCTGCTGCCGAGTGACTGGATAAATTAAAAACTGGTTGTTTTGGTTTTACATTGTTGTTATCTACAATCCCATCGTTAATGATATTTCAATTTCTATTCCAAAATTTAGGCTTATCATTGTTATTTTTGCTAACATTGTTGTTAAAAGGATTAGCTCCTTCTTTGTATAGCTTCAACTCACCCTTCTTTACCATAGCTTCTTCCATTCTGATTCCATTATCAATCATCTTTTCAAAATTTTGATGATATTGCATTTTTAGATGATAGCTCATTTGTCCATTTAGGTTGTCGATGAATATGTCTATTTTCTCTTATTCTGGCACTGTATGAGGATATCCTAAAGCTAACCATCTCCATCTCTGTAGAAACATCATGAAAGGTTCTCCACTCTTTTGTTTAGTATTACATAGGTCTAGCATTGTGACCTCATTTTGAATATTGTAAGAGTATTGTGAAACAAAGTTATCCACCAATTTCGTGAATGATCTAATTCCAAGTGAAATTTTGGAGAACCATTCCATAGCTAGTCCACCTAAGCTCTTTGGAAATAATCTCATCAGGTATGTATCCTCATGTGCAAACTCCATACTCATCATGCAAAATTCCCGTATATGATCCTAGGGATTAGTGCTTCTATCATATTTATTATATCTGGGAGTTTCACAACTTGTAGGAAATGGTACCATGTTTAGATTTATGTTGAATGGGTATAGACAAATTTCTTGAAGCGAGTATCTTCTAATAGTTCCTCTCCGCATAACTTGATCTGTGTTTATAGCATTTGTATTTGTTGTGTAAGAGCCATGATAGGATTATCAACATGATTTGTTCTTGTATAACCATGAGTTTGCGTTCTAGTATGATCTTGATCTCTTCTTATATCATCTCGACTCTTTCATGTTTCCTCATTAGATTTAGCCTTGTTGAGGATTTCTACATCATCCCTTATAGGAGCAGGAGTTTTCTCATTGGTTCTTGTGTTATCAGGAATTGATGCATCATCCTTTTTGTGACCAAAAAACTCCTCATGTTGTTCGTTATCATGGAAAGGGTCACTTCTCTTTTGTCCTAAATTTCTCACATCAAAATCTTGGGGGAGTGTAGCACCAGATTTTGCTAACATAAGGAAGTATTTTTCTTTTTCTCCCTCCAATATCTTCTCCATAAATTTATCGAATTTAGGATCTTGTTTGATTTCTCCGATATATTGATCTGTTACCTCTTCTTCTTGTATTTCATTTTTTCGTGTTCCATGTTTCTATAATCTTTAGTTATTTTAAATGTTTCAATTTCCATTTTTGCAATCTTTCATCTTTGTGCTCTAGTTAAAATAGGCATACACGTGTGGTGAATATGTGCAAGGATTCAATTGTCTAGAAGGTGTTTTGATAAGTGACCAATTGTCAATGTGGATATAATAGAGTGAGATGACATGAAAAGACAATTCAAGTATTTAAAAGTTTGCAAATTTTTTGATCTTTGGTTTGGAGTGCAATGATGATGATTTTGATAAGACCAAGTCCAATAGGAATGATATATCCTACGATATGGGATAAGGTTATCCTGAACAAATGTTGTAGTTTCGTGATATAGGATGATAGATCCTGATGAGAAACTATGTTTTGAGTGCTCAATTTATCAAAGAAGGTGATAATGCACTTTGAGATGTTAGATCTTGAACTTGTTGAAGGTGAATACTTGAAAATCTTGGGGTGTCTAGTTCTAAAATCTGATTTGATAGAAGATAACTTGACCGAGTGAACCAAGAAGACAATCTAAGCACAAAATGACATATACCAAGTGTTTATGCTCATTGTAAATTGACCAAGCAAACATGACAGATCTAAAAAAGACATGCAAGAAGACAGCTCTGGACTAACAGAGAGAAATTCGTACGACAGTTTATACAGTCCCAAACGACAATTTAGACAGATCCATACGATAAACTAGAAATCTTGCATGACAAAGGCCTAATCTCGTACGAAACTCCCACAGAACAAGATAACAAATGATAACAAATGATAACAAATAAGCTTCTACTAATTTGACTCGTACGATAATTCCCACAGAACCAGACAATAAACTAGCTTTCTCGCACGACAAACTAGAAAGCTCGTACGACTGAGGACAGAGCAGAGACAAAAATTTTGATGGACAGATTTTTGATGTTTTGATTTTCTTTTCAAGTTTTAGATGTCTGAGTTTCTGTTTCAAGGATGAAAACACAACAAACACGAATAAGTGACCTCAAGCACAACATGCTCAATCCTAAGGAAGTTGGCTGAGAGAGAAAACCTTTGCTTGCAAACTTAGGTACACACCCAATAGCTAATCAAAATACGGTGGTTGAGTCTCATGCAATGGATTCTCAATGTCATATTATCCGACTCCAAACACTAATAGGGGCACAATATGGCAAGTGTCTTGGGAGAGTTACTATCTCTCTTGCACAAAGATTATCCCCCTTTCAGAGGTGAATCGGGTAGCTTCTATCTTAGGGTTTGTAGTAAGGATTTCCATTTGGAATTACCCCTTATAGTCATGCAAGCGTGATGGAGGTCCATAGCCCAACAAGGTATCGAAACAAGAAGTAGTCACGCAAGCGTGATTGAGACCGCGAGGCCCTACTAAATGTATGATATGAGAGATTTCAAAAGAGAAAACTCAAATAATCCCATCCTCTGAGACTTTAATCTCGAGAGGCCTATTTTTTAGAGTGAGTCATAAATCTTAGGTCTAGTTGTACTCACTTGGGTCGTTCTCACAGGGTGATTACTTTTTCCCGCTGTGACAAGTCCACTAAAGGAATTCAAGTCTCAAATATAGAAGCGCTTCAAGGGTCAGGATTTCTGATTGTCCAAATGGACAAGAGCATACTCTCTTACCTTTTAGACAACTTTTCAAGCATATAAAACAAGATGTTCATTAACCATTCGCAAAATAAGTGTGCCTAGAAAACTTAAGAATACACAAAGTCTTGTTGATTTTCCTTAGGAACCTGCAAAACAAATACATTAGTAATCATGTTGTTTTGAGAAATTCAATCTTTGGTAAGCATAATCTTCGACAATCATCCTGCAAAAACTAGTTAGGCTGCTAGAAAACACAAAATTAGGCAAAGGTTAGAATTAGTGATATCAAATTGAAGCATAAAAAACCCTTAAATACAAATTGTTTTGAAAATACATAAGCAGAAAACTATATGAATATTCTCAGCTGCTAGTACGAGTATTCCAACATACCCGTACGAGTGCACAAAGAAACTCGTACGATACTGTAAAGGTACTTGTATGAGATTCTGAGACATGCATGACCAAAAACCCATGAGATTGAAGGTTTGATGATGAGAGAGGCCAAGAAAGTAGATTTTCTGCCCCACAGCGGGTGCCAAAATGTCGTGTGTGTGAAGTAGGGTACTTGTAGCTGCAACACAAACACTCAATAGATCATTACAAGCATGGTTAGAAAATTAAAATCAAATGAAAGATAAACCATGACAAAGCAACCTTTCGCCTCCTAAGAGATGCGAGTATGAATTTTCTCTCAGAGCTAGATGAGCAATCCTAGTGACTTGATTACACCTAGATTGAGGATTTAAAAGGATATGATATGCAAGCTAGATGAGTGTATGATTATGCTAGATTGATCCAAGAAGATAATTAAGCTAATGAGATGCATGATTAAGCTAAATGAGAGATTGATTATGCTAGAATATGATCAGATTAAGCTAGATCTAAGATGCAAAATATGATAACAATGCTAAACTAGAATGCTAGAAATGATATGCCTATAATAACAATGCTCTAAAATGACATGAGATAGATGTGCCTATAATAACAATGCATAAGATGAAAATGAGATGGCATCCTTTGTGCTCCAAAATGGGGGATATTTATAGGATTTTGAAGGCCAGGGGTGAAGTGGCAGGAATCAATGGTCAAGATTGAGTCTGAAGATATCAAGGGTCAAATTAGAGGAGGTTGGAGAAGAGGTTGGAAGGAGGGACACTTGTCATCTCTATGGTGACAAGTGTCAAGGAGCCTTGCTCATAAGAGGGCAAGTGTCCAAGGGAGGAGACATGTGGCCTAAGTGACATGTGTCTCAAGGGGAGAATATCTAAACCATAGGAGCTTAGGATAAGGAGGTTAGGATGTTCAAGATAGGATAGGGTTAGTTAAACCCAAGGTTATATGGAACGGGTTAGGTTGTGGGATGGTTAGGTTAGGTGGTTAGAAGTTAGAAGGCGTGTGGGTAATTTGAATTTAAAAATTCAAATAATAGGAATAGGATAATTAACTTTCAACTACTCATAAATCAATTTGTTTTAATTAATTAGGGGATTAGAAGAAATGAATTAAATGGGGAGAGGATTAATTAATTTAGATTAATTAATCAAAGGGGACTATTGAAATGAACCTATTAAATAAATCCTTAGATTTATTAATAAGTAGATGAATGCGAGAATTTAATCAAATTGCTAATGAATTCAATTAAATTGGGAAGGGGGATTAATTAAATAATTGCTTATTTAATTAATTATCTTCAGACCATTTTTAGGTGTATACACTTACCATCCAATGATATAGTTCCTCTTCCCTTGATCATGCATGCTTTGTCATCTCCAAAACTAACCAGTCCGCCATCAAATTCTTGCACATATAGAAACTTCCTTTTATCTCTAGTCATATGATGTTAACATCCTCTGTCGATCACCCATTCATCCTTGTCTTTAAATTTAGTAGCAAGGGCCTTTTATTCAGGTATCAGATCATCTTCCTTGATAGCCAAGAATACCCATTCATTTCCATTGCCAGATCCACTAGCTGAATCTTGTGTCGATTCATCATCAGAATCAGTCACACCTTTCTCATCCACATAGTAGCATGATTTGTCTTTGTTCCTCCTATACTTATGCTTGTTTTGATAATCATGGTTAGGCCTAAAATATCTTCTAGCTCTTTCCTCAATTCTTGAATTCCTTTCAGGACATCTAGATGCAAAATGACCTATCTTATTACATGCGAAACATTTAAAAGGTGATTTTCCTTCATACTTACTTCTTGTCGGACCTTTAGGTACTCTTCTAGAAAATACGGCTTCAAGTTTCTCAAACTCTTCATCTTCTTTCTTCATTTCCTCTAGTTACTTAGCATATAAGGCTTTCCAATCACTCTTTTCGGTAGATGATGTAGATGCATGAAAAGAAGGTTCAAATTTTGCAACTCTAGAAACCAAATTCCTCAAGGTCAAAAGCAAATAACTTCCCAACCAAGGTATCCCTATTAACAGAGGCATTTTCCATTGTTCTCAACTCATTAATTGCAGTAGCCTTCATCTTGTGAGCTGATGGAAAAGCTCTCAAAACTTTAAAAACTATTTCATTTTCTCTCAGAGATCCAGCACAACATTGAATTTCTAGAACAATTTCATTAACTCTCTCCATAAAAGCAGTAATCCTTTCATCTTATTCCATCTTTAGGTTCTCATATCTCACCCACTAACCATCAAGTTTATCAATTTTAACGATAGGGTCATCTTCATTAAGAGTCTCCAATTTATCCCATATAGACTTTGCAGTTGATTTGTCGATTAGTCCCATAACTTGTTGATCAGAAAGTGCACACAAAAGGGCTTCTCTAGCTCTACAATCATTTTCAATGTCCTTATCCAAGACTGCCAGAGGAGGATTTCCAGATGTCATATTATGAGGTATATATCCTTTCTCACTGATCTCCCAAATCTATTTGCCAAGACATCTCAGATGAGTCTCCATTCGAATCTTCCATAATCTATAATTTGTTCCATCAAGCCTAGGAATTTCTCTCCAGAAAATAGTTGCAGATGAACTTGATGAATTTGTTCTATTAGATGCCCTAGGATCTTCCTCAAGTGGTTGAGCTTCTACAGAGAGGACCAAGCTCTGATACCAATTGTTAGACAACTCAAATAACCAATGGACAACTGAGAGGGGGGGTGAATCAGTTGTCAACAGATTATAGAACTTTAAGCATTAAAACCTTATTACCTAAATACATAAACCAAATATCGGAATAGCAGATATAACAGTCAAGCACAAATATAAACCATAGAACATTTACCAACCATCCAAAAAAGATAACACCAAGATTTGTACATGGAAAACCCGATAAAGGGAAAAACCATGGTGGAAAGCCTACCCACAGTCAAATAATACTTTTACCGTAAGTATGTGATTACAAAAGAGGGGCCTGCACATGTAGGAAGGACAACAGCCTAGAGCACACTTTTCATCACAAAAGGAGCCTCACTGACTACAAAATAAATCCAGACTACAATCCAGAAAGAAGAGTGAACTGCAAGAATAACATCTCCTATGCCTAAGTACAGTTCTGGCTAAGCTCAGTACCAGAGGTCTTAAACCTCTTTCACCAACCCAATTCGATCACCTATGATAGACCAAAACCTCTACATATGATTACAACCTTATTTGCACATAGATAATTGCATAACCCCTAAAACCATAAACCCATGACCATGATCTAGAAAGAGATCTTACATCATATTTATACCAACCCGAGACCTAAACAATTAGGACAGCCACCCAAAAGATAATACAATAAATTCATAATATAAACCCGCAATCCAATGATCAACCAAGTTAGCCTAAGATTGAAACAACATAATCCAATCAATAGATCCAACCGGTAACGCATCGAGATCATCCACTAACACGTTACATAAACCGGTCCATAACCTAGTAGAATAAGATAGCATTAGGTCCGGTCCTAAATGCAACACCACCGATCAACAGAAACACGAACAAGATAACCAACAACATCTTGAAATCCTTCTAGAAGCTTCTCCAACACCACTTATCAAGTGCATCAAAATATCTTCAAAAAAGCTTAGTTGGTAAAACCCTTACCGGTGACCAAAAGGCTTACTAGAACAAATTATAGCTCCTGAGTCATCAAATCCCAAACCAACTGATTGTGATACACATCTAAATAGTATGAATGATAGATCCAAACCAATTCCACAAACCAAAGCATGTTGGGGCATACTAGATCAATATCATAATCCAACCATTCTACCAGAACCTACTGGAAACTGGTAAACAACCAAAACATCTGATGTCATCATCAATGACAAAACATCAATGCAACACATAATCAATTCCTCCAATTTGCCAATAGTTATGAACACATATAAGTTGAGTCAATCAATGAATAAAGTCCTTATTACACATTTTATAATAAATGGTACAAGAAGGTTTACCGTGCCACTAACACTAATGAACTTAGTAATTTTTCCAAGAACATTTAATAATCCAACTAGGCCTAATGGTGAAATAATGCCACTTAACCATATGACACCCTAAAACCCATCCCTTTGAACTAAAAGATGATTGATCATGAAATTACACACACATGTAATACAATAGGTAGGATGATAAAAATCATGATATCATACTTACCAAGACCATTGGTAATGAAAGAAAGTACACAATGGAATACAAGCTATATCCTTGAACCAATAACACACAAGATAATATGGTAAAATGACTAAAACAAAGCAATGAGTTGGCACAACATCACATTCAAGAAAATAAATCACAAGGACACATTGTGTACCAATCACCCCATAGATAGGAAATATTCTACTAATTATTGAATGCAGAGTGTCATCATTAATTTGCATGATTTCCTTAGGTCCTTTATACATAAGTAATGACATAAGTACTATATTTGTGTGCTTTTATTGTGATTCCCTTAATGCCTTCATGCACAAGTATCTATAGCACTATCTTACATGATTCTCTTAGGGCTTTCAATGTATGCAATGTTTCAAGTTATTTCATTTACATTTCAAATGATTGAATCCCAATATATTATAATCTCATTATATTATCCATACAATACTTTACATCGAGACATTCAAAATTTGCATGCATGACATGGTTTTAAACTACTCCTATCCTTAGTATCCAATCATAGGTCCAAAAGTAAATGTTTGCCCACAAAATCAAGGAACAAAAAATAATGAAAAACTCCATGGAATGATTCCCAATGATGTAAAATCTTAAAAAAATAGGGAGACCACTTATCACATAAAATATAACAAATAATTACCCCTTATTAATGGGGCTAATGGAGTTGATTTCTGATCCTTGAATATTTTGGCCACCTGAAAAATTGCCTAACTCAAGTTGGTTGAAATTAAATTTTGATGGAGCTTCTAGAGAGAATCTAGGTCCATCTAAAGTTGGTTTTATTTTATAAGATTCACAAGGTCAAATACTTTTTCCCTCCTCTCTACCTTTAGTTTCTAGTATTAACAATGAGGTAAAGTTCCAAGCTCTTCTTCATGGCTTGAAATTATGTGAAGTTACGTGGGTTATGCATTTGGATATAGAAGGAGATTCTCTAGTGGTTATAAATTTTGCTAGACATCGCTTCACTCCTAGCTGGTGGTTACAAGCATTTCTAGAAAAAAAATTATGTGTTCTAGAGAGGATTCCTTATTATATGGCAAATGACCTATTCTGAGAGGCCAACTCAAAAAATGGTGCTCTCTCCAAGTTCCAACATAGCCACTGACAAGGAGGCCACCTTTACCTCCACTCATGGATAGCTTTGAGTATAGGGGGTTATTTGAGTATTGGTGCAATGGTGATGTTATTTATGTTTAGGTATGGTTTCAAGTGTCTTTTCTAATGCAAGAGCCAACACATCTCCTTCCTCTATGCCATCTTTCCAGTCACTCCCTACTTAGTGAACCTATATTGTATTATTATTTTTTTTCACATTTAGCCAAGTTGCATATTGCACCAATAATCATTTAGACTCCTATCATTTCATCATCAATTTCAATATATCTTCTATAATTTATAAGTTTGATATATGTACTAATTAAGTACCGCCTTTAATTGTATCAAGCTTGCACTTATGCCAACAATTACTTTCATCCTAATGGAATTCTCGGGCTTGCTCGACTCATGTCATAAGAAACAATGCTTTTCTATAAAGGGTCCAAACATGATATTGTAATGTATGAAAATAGAAATGGGTAGGACTAAGACCAAGATCCACTTTCATACAAACATTGGAATACAAAATCACCTAGAGGAGTGATCATATTTGACTAATTCTTGTAAAAGAGAGTCAAATGACACTTCTAGGATTTATATTCCTTTGTTGCTTTGGAAAGTGATTGAATTATGGAAATAGGTTGAGCTAATGTGAAACTATGACTAAAGTATGAAGTAAATGAACACTTACGTTGTTGTAATTAACTATTAAACACATAAAAATGTTTTAACAAACACATAAATGGATGGGAAACCTGATTGTGCACCTATAACTACTAAATGAAGCTAAATCTATAGGGCTGGGATGCTCAGAATGCCATGGTTTTTTGAGTATGAGATGGTATCTGAGAATCTACAACCTGAAGCTCTTTGGGAGCTACTTGTGAAATTTGGAGAAAATGGATGAGGACAAGGGCACTCCCAATGCCTTGATCTAGATACAACCAACCCAACCACCCTAGTCGTGGGAAATTACGTCTAAACTTTGGGAGCAGGTCTGGGTTAGTCTGCTGATGTTGTTTCGAGCTTCCTCACTCTATCAGATACTTGTAGTTGCACCTGCAAGATGGAAAATGGTATGGTGGTGGCTATATAGAGATTAGCCATGGTCAATCCCCTATTTTGGTGATTTCCACCTCCACAAATAGTTAATATTGAAATTGGAAAAAAGAGTGTGCTTGTGAATATTAAGCATGTCTAAGATTTCTATGAGCTAAGATGTATAATATGTAAACTAGAGTACTACTAAAATGTGTTAGAGAAAAACCCTAAATGATAACAATTTAATTGAATGTTCTTTTAATCACACAATTAGAATGTAGATCTAAAGAAATAATGTAAATCTAAAAATATTATGTAAATCTGAAGCTTAATGGTAGAAACATAAGAGCAACATGAAATCATACCAAATCCCTTAGGAAGAGGTGCAAGCTAATCATTAGTCAGTGATTCCCTATCATCCTCAATTTATCTTGAAGCTTTCAAGATTGAATGAATTTTGATGAAGAATTGATTG